>NC_056732.1:1757664965-1757921616 GCF_019279795.1 Protopterus annectens | reverse complement strand
TGTGCCCTGTTCATACCTGCAAATCTGATGGCCTGTTGCCATTAATCAACCCTGCATGTCGTTTGACTGTGTTTTGCTGTTCAAATAATGCATGTGATATTGATATGCCCCTTGTTCAATGGTGTTAATATCTGGGTGTTTGTTTGATGGGAATACCAATGCATGCTGTTACAACTAATCTGAATGGAATAAAATGCCACTAACCCAAACTAACATAACTACTCACAAACCTAGAACGCTTGGGAAGGCAGGTCCCAGCGGACCCACCTCTCCCACCTCAGCTGGCGACTGCACCTGGCACTAGTGCCCAGGCCGAACCCCCCTCCGGTGGCCCTGTGCCACCTTCGGGTGGAAGCGCTGCAGGGGATGGGGCCCGTCGGAGGGGTTCGTCCACTCACCCTCCGCGGTGTCCGGTCTGTGGTGCGTAGGGAGATCCAAGACACTGTTCTTGGACCCCTACGCCAGCTTGAGGCTCGTGTGGCACAGCTAACGGCCCCGGCCGTTGCCCCGCCTACACAGCCCCCAGCACAGCCCCGTCCTGGGCTGTGAAGGAACAGTGGCAACTGCCTATGGGTGGGGATATCAGTTCCACTGTTGCCATCTGTGGGCTCGTGCATCTCGGATATCCCAACCTCCGTCCCCGTCAATTGTGTAACCCCCCCACGTGTGTCATACACCGTCCCTGTATGCGTCTTGTCTGTCTTGTCTGTTAACCTACCCAACCTACCTCCCCAGCTTTACCGACTTCCTTCACCTGTCATACCACTCTCACCTGTAAAAAAAAAAAAAGGACACTCTGTCCCACAAAAAAATTACGCCCCATACATAGCTGTCCATGTCGCACACATGTCCGCTGGACATCTAAACTGTTAATTACAATTGGCTGTACAACAAATATTAATGTTGTCCTGACACCTCTCTCAGAGGTGGAAGGTTTCAAATGTCTCACCAAAATACATAGAAATATACAGCTGTTCATAGGTTCATAGGTTCATAGGTTCATACTAGGCTATCTGCCCGAGGGCATTTATAAGCCTAGCCCATAGTTTTGTGGCTTACGCCTCCCCTTTAGGTAGGAGAAACTATGCCCATTATTTAGCTGTGCCTCTGTCTAGCAGTGACACTGAGGTAACCCCTGGGGTGTATCTGCGATCTCCCATCCATTGGTCAAGATTTCTCTTAAACAAGGCCAGCGAGGTGCTTTGCCTCACATAAACCGGGATTTTGTTCCACAGCATAGGGAGTCTTTGGGTGATGAATCTATCCCTCCAGCACGTCCTATTAATAACCGTGTCTAGGTTTAAGTCTCCCGCCCTTGTGGCTCTGAGGGATCTAGATTTTTTGAGATGAAGCATGTTCATCAGGTCTGGGTTTGACATTGCCTTGTATGTCAGGCATAGGTCCCCTCTGAGCAAGCGATGCGCAACTGAATATAACTGGAGTTCTTTCAGTCGGGCAGCATAAGACAGATTTTGAGACCCTTTATCCTTTTGGTGAGGAACTTTGTGGCCTCTCCAGCTGCTGCAAGTGTCGGGTCAGGTACATTCCGAATGGGGCATTGTACTCAATCATTGGTCTGATGAGTGATGAGTATAGGGGGACCATGACTTCCCTTGATCTGGATGTGAATCCCTTCATGATAAGGTGGGCAATGTAGAAGGTCTTCCTAACCACTTTAGCAATATGACTGTCGAATGAAAGGCTACTGTCAACCTGGGTTCCTAGGTCCCTAATAACTTCTTCTGTGTTCAGGGATTGCCACCTATTTGGTAGCTAGGGGTGACCTTATTTTTCCCGAAGGGTATGACTATGCATTTCTTGGCATTTAACTTAAGGCCATGGCTCTGGCACCAGTTATCCGTTTCTGTGAGACCCTTCTGGAGGATATCTGTGTCGGATGTGTTTTCAACTACGGCACCCAGTTTGCAGTCATCTGCAAACTTTGTCAGCCATAACCCTCCTGTGTTTGCTTGTACTTCAGAAAAGTAGATGCCAAACAAGAGTGGGCCCAGGACTGAGCCCTGTGGGACACCACTTGTGACAGGCTTTGAGTCTGACATGGCACCAGCAACCCTGACCCTGTGTGTTCTGTCGCTCAGCCAGTTTGCAACCCATCTTGTAATGTATGGGTTTACATTTAAGTTGATGAGTTTTTCAATGATACCCGAGTGGGGTATTGTATCGAAAGCCTTCGCCAGGTCTAGGTAGGCTGTATGGACTGCCTTTCCCTCATCAATGGCCTTGGTGACTGTTCGAAAAAGTCGACCAAGTTTAGAAGGCATGATCTGCCTTTGACAAAGCCAAACTGGGTTGAATCCAAAGTCTGCAAATTCCCTATGTCTTTATTTATGAGATCCATTATGATCCTCTCCATGGCTTTGCAGATAAGGCTTGTCAAGCTAATGGGGCGGTAATTTCCAGGGTCGGTGGAAGCGCCGCCTTTGTGGAGTGGGACCACAGTCGCTGTGCGCCATTCCCTGGGTACGTATCCGGAGGCGAGACTAAGATTAAACAGCTGTCCTAACTGTGGATTTAATTCCTCGTTGAGTTCATGGAGCACACAGCCGGGGACACCATCAGGTCCCATGGATGCTGTGTTCTTTGCCTTGGTGAGAGCAGTTCTCACCTGGGCGTTAGAGATGTTTGGGGGCTACAATCATTTGGTATAGATATCTCTCCTTTAGGGGAGGGGAGAAGTTTGCACTGAACCTGTCAGCCAGTATGTTGGCAATGTCTGTAGGATCAGTAATCTTCACATCATTATGAACTAATTCTGAGCATATCTGGGAGTTTCCTCCTAGGTTTCTGACATAGCTAAAGAATGCCTTATGGTTGTCTTTAGAGTCCTTAGCTATTTTTCTCTCAAAATTAGCTTTGGATGATTTTATGAGAGCTCTCAGCTTTTTACTTATAGTGATCAGCGGTGTCTTACCTTTTAAGGATTTTGCTCTATCTTGTAGTAGCTTTCTCCTTTTGTTGTAGAGTTTGTTTATGGCTGGGGTCCACCAAACTGGACGCTTGCCTTTGGTACAAAGAGTCTTTGTTTTGCTTGGGATTGCCTGATCCATGCAGCCCTGCAGGTGCTGGTAGAAGGCATTTGTCAGTGATTCTGCGGTTTGAGTAATGTTAACCGCTGGCTCAGGGCCTTAAAGGAGACCACACTAGTCTTTAGGAGTGTGAAGTCGGCTTCGAGAAATTCTTTACTGTGGTCTTTTCATTTCGGTGGGGCGGGATGAGGACCTCCAGCGAGATTAGTTTGTGATCAGATCTCACCAGTGAGGGGTATACTTCTGGCACTGAACATTGTGCTCCCATGTTTGTGATGATGAGATCAAGTATGTTCTCTCCTCTTGTGGGGATGGTGACTAGTTGTTCCATGGCATTTGAGTTTATGAATTCCAGGAACTTTTGGGCTAGAGTGTTTGGGCTTGAGTAGTGTTCCCAGTCTATATTTGGGTAGTTGAAGTCACCTAGTATGATGGTGGTTGGAGATACATTTATCCCTCCAGTGTTTTCAGGAAGGCCATATGAGATTCCTGAGTTTGCGAGGGTGGCCTGTAACATGCTACAATTTGCAGAGCAGTCTTGCCTATGGTTAACTGCACCTGGATGGTTTCCGATGCATCGTGCAATGCCACCAATCTTGAGGTGTGGGTGTCCTTGATGAATATGGATACCCCTCCTCCTTTCTTCTTGGTGTTGTCCGGGTTTTGGGGCCGGAACGCATGATATGAGGTAAAACCTGATAGTGCTGGGGTGCTCTCAGGAGCCTTGAACCAGGTTTCTGTCACAGCACAGACATCGATGTTCTCCATACTGAGAAGGGCCTCGAGTGCATGCATCTTGAGGTTGAGACTTCTGGCATTGAGCAGCATTACCCTTAGTTTTTTTTCTTTGTTTTGTTCTAGGGTGGTAGGTTTAGAATTTGAGCCTTGCCTAAAAAGGCACTATGGGGTGGCAAGAGCCTTTGCCAGAATCCGGAATCCCAGGGTGACAAGTGCAAGCCGTCCCTTGCGAAGCAGCGTGGCTTGTCCAGCATGTCATCCCAGGCAGACAGACATTGGATCCCCTTTGAATGACACCAGAATTTAAGCCAATTGTTAAAGCTGATCATCTTATCTCTGTATTGTGGCATCATTCTCGGTGAAGGTAGGATACTGCTCAAGGTCAGGGTCATACCTGCTTGGGCTACATAATCAGAGAGCTCCTCTATGTCTCTTTTCATGTAGTCCAAGGAGGTGCGTCTCAGGTCATTAACACCAGCGTGGACAATGATTGAATCGTACTTGTACCTGCTGTTGAGAGACCTGAGTGCATGTGTTATGTGGCGGATTCTAGCACCCGACAAGCAGCTTACTGTGACCTTCTCCTTACTCAGTCTGGTGAGCGGACGTCAGTGTGTCTGACTATGGAGTCACCAATGACTAGTGTGTCTGGCATTGTGTTTGGCCTTAAGGGCTGTGACTGTTTGACACTCTGACTATGAGGTCTATGTGTTGCAGGTGTTGTGTTTTGAGGTGGTAGTTGTTTGCGTGTCTGCTTTGGTGGCCTCTGCTGTTTTGGTAGATTTTTGATCAGAGCCTCTGAGTATGTCTTTGTGTGTATATGTGTATGATTTGAGGTTGTGATGGTACTATGTGAGACTGGGTCTATAGTGTATGTGGTGACCTTCTCATCCTGTCTGGTCTTGCCAGTCCTGTGTTGAGAGAGCTCAGCCTCCAGTTTGGCCGTATAAGTGCATCTCTCGCATGTATTTGTGTTTTGTGGGAGGAGGAGAGGGTTGTCTGTGTACATGAGGCAGTTGTAACATTGCCTCAATATTCCCAGGTTCACCAGCTGAGTAGGAGAGGACACTAGCAACTGATCCCTCGACATGCTAGAAGGGAATAGACAAAAAAACTTTTAAAAGAGTTTTCGGGGGATGTGGGTGAGCAAGAAATGGGGTTTGCCTTTTTGGGGTACTAACTATACCTAGAGTGCTGTATCAAGGTGATAAGTACTGTAGGAGCAAGTGCTAGGTTTTACAGATAGAGTATAGTCTACTTGGAGTCAAGTAGAGATGATCTTTTTAGTTATAGGATACGCAGGTTAGATCAGTAGTATAGTTCAAGGAAGGTAGTTTTAAGGGAAAATTTGAAGAGTGGAATTTAGATGGGCCAAATAGTTTCAACTTTGCTAACCGTCGCTGCCCTAGTGTGCAACTGTGGCAACTCCGCGCTAAATCGCGCTAATGCGCGTTTAGCGTGTTGCTGCAAAAGACATGGGCATCTATGGGCCTTACCTACACCCTTCCTGCAAATCCCACGCTTCTTTCCCTACTGTCGTACCCTCTTTGTGACCCCTTTTTCACCACTTTCCTGTCACCCCTTTTTCTTTTCTTTCAAAGAAAATAGCGCGGGTGTGCGCTTGTGTGCGCGGAGTTCACCGCCAGTGCGCATGCGTGAGCTCCGCGCAAACGAGCGCAGACCTGGTTTAAAGTGCTTAAAAGTGCCTTTATGGCACTTTGATTGACAGGTCCTGTACTCACTTTGAAAGTTTGCTAAGAAAAATAAATTATCACGCCAGTCTCAAACCCAGGACCTTGGTAACATTAGTCTGTATGACCTACCACTAAGCCATGCCTGCTTTGCAAGAACACAGTGCTAAAATAAATATAACATGTAATAGTAGGAATCAGTATAAAGGTAATATAGGAGATGTACTATCCAAAGCATGTCAGGTAGAGTTTTAATGGCCAAATTACTGGATTCACATACTAGTTCAGTGTGAACAGAAACAGCCCTGCTACCTGTTAGCTTGTACATAATAATGTAAGGTAATGTACATATGTGAAGGTATGTATATCTACACATACATATAGATAAATATATATTAATACATATGAAATATAATCGTAGGTCTCAGTAGCCATACACACTCACTATAGGAAACAGTGAACATAATTGCAGCAACCTGAATCTGCAACACAGCCTGACCCCTGTGTGACCTACTTACCCTTCTAACTGCTTACAGGTGGCCTCAGCACTTTGATTGACAGGTCCTCTACTCAGTTGGAAAGTTTGCAAAGTAAAAAAATTCCCACTGTCAGTCTCGAACCCAGGACCTAGGTAACATTAGTCTGTTTGACCTACCACTAAGCCATGCCTGTTTTGGAAAAACACAGTGCTAAAATAAATATAACATGTAATAGTAGGAATCAGTATAAAGGTAATATAGGAGATGTACTATCCAAAGCATGTCAGGTAGAGTTTTAATGGCCAAATTACTGGATTCACATACTAGTTCAGTGTGAACAGAAACAGCCCTGCTACCTGTTAGCTTGTACATAATAATGTAAGGTAATGTACATATGTGAAGGTATGTATATCTACACATACATATAGATAAATATATATTAATACATATGAAATATAGTTGTAGGTCTCAGTAGCCATACACACTCACTACAGGAAACAGTGAAGATATATGCAGCAACCAGAATCTGCAACACAACCTGGCTCCTGTGAGACCTACTAAGCCCTTTAACTGCTTAAAGGTGCCTCCAGCACTGTGATTGATAGGCCCTATACTCAACTCAAAAGCAGAATATGAGCATACTAGTAGGCCCTACCACAAGACCATTGTAACACTAGTCTGTATGACCTACCACTAAGCCATGACTCTCATACAGGAATATAGTGCTAAATAAGTGGAACATGTAATAGTAGGAATGAAGATAAAGGCAATATAGTATGTCTACTACCCAAAGCATGTCAGGCAGATTTTTATAGTCCCAATTACTGGATTCCCATACTAGAGTAGTGTTAACAGAAACAGCCCTGCTAATTGTTAGCTTGTACCCAATAATGTCAGCTAATTTACATATATGAAAGTATGTATATGTACACAGATATATATATATATATATATATATATATATATATATATATATATATATATATATATTTATATAGCAATACATATGACATATAGTTGTAGGTGTCAGTATGCATACACACTCACTACAGGGAACAGGCAAGATAAATGCAGCAACCTGAATCTACAACACAGCATGAAGCATGGGAGATGTACTAACCTTCACACTCACAGAACACTGTCAACAGCATACCAGCATGGTCCACGCCCTACAATCTGAAAGGGCAACGCCTATCTCACATACCCTTTTATAGCAGTGTCCTGAAATCACAGTGAGACATGCAATCAGTACACACCCAGCTGCTTGCAATTAGCAAATGCTGCCTTACAATTGGTGCAGAGGCCATCACATGGACCTATGCAGATACCTACAAAAGCAATGAGTACCCACACTACACTCATGCAATACATTCATTGCACAAAACCGACAGAGAAAGAGAGAGAGAGAGACAGAGAGAGAGAACAAAACAGAAATAAAGACAGCCAGCAGCAAAACAGCAGCAGCAGCAGCAGCAGCAGCAACAGCAGCAAACTTCAAGCAGCACGAGTGACACACCAAAAGCTGCCACAAACACAGGTAATGCAAAGTAGCAGGTTAATCCTGTGTATACTGTGACACCTCCAAATGTATCATAGTTCACTATCTATAGGTATGTCCATGAGATAGGTTGTGTGTAGATAGTCATGAAATATAAACATATGTAATATTGTTGTACATGTGGGCCATAACTAACACTTCCATAGCTTAGAACACAAGGCCAGTTGTGCATATGATGCAGTAGTTCCCAGGGTCAGTAGAGGTTCCTCCTCATTGGTGTGGGACCACTGTGTATGTATGGCACTGTTCAGGTACATATCCTGTAGTATGGCCAGGGATTAATATCAGTCTGTCATGTGGTGCTATGTCCTCCAGGGGTGAATGTAGCACACATCCAGGGATACCATTTCGTAACAGTGATGATATGTGTTCTGCAATGATGAGGGTGGCTCTCACCTGGACATGTGAGAGGATAGGGAGGTTACAGTCATCTGGGATAACTAATAACATGTGTGTAGGACAATGGGGGGGGGTACCTGCACCTAAACTGTCTGCAACATTGTTGGCAATATCTGTGCATCTGGTGAATGTGAAGCATCTTAACACTGCAGACAACAGATGCCTTCCCGTCATGTGAATCTGCCCTGTGCTGCAGTAGCCTCCTACTATTGTTATACAATATGCCTGTATCTGTAGTCCACTGGACAGGATTAATAAGTGGTGTGCAGTTGTTCTGGGTTAGATAACTGTGTGCACAGTACATGCAGTATGTGGGATGTCTGTGGTAAGCATATGCAAAGGTGCTGGCGGTGTGTGTTGTGGCTTCCACTGGCCCAGTGGGCTGCATGGATAGCATCACTGTCATAACTACTGAATAACTGTGTAATAACATGCATACATAGCAAGGTAGTGTACTGTGCTTGTGGTGTTGTTCAGATATGTATATCCAGGCTGAGTAATGTGTGTCCACATCACAGGGTTGGATGGCAGCACACATCCAGTATGTATGGATGAACACCCAGAATGTGTCACACGTGTCACCTGTGCAGACGTATCTGGCCATTACCTGTGCATCCTCCACAACACACACACATGCAACATATGGCAGAAGTACTATAGCAGTACACACATGTTCATAGGTTCATACTAGGCTATCTGCCCGAGGGCATTTACAAGCCTAGCCCATCGCTTTGTGGCTTACGCCACCCCTTTAGTATGGGGAACCATACCCATTATTTTGCTGTGCCTCTGTCGAGCAGTGACACTGAGGTAATCCCTGGGGTATATCTGCGATCTCCCATCCATTGGTCAAGATTTCTCTTGAACAAGGCCAGCGAGGTGCTCTGCCTCACATATACCGTGATTTTGTTCCACAGCATAGGAGTCTTTGGGTGATGAATCTATCCCTCCAGCATGTCCTATTAATAGCCGTGTCGAGGTTTAAGTCTCCTGCCCTTGTGGCTCTGATGGATCTAGATTTTTTTAGGTGAAGCATATTCATCAAATCTGGGTTTGACATGGCCTTGTATGTTGGGCAAAGGTCACCTCTGAGCAAGCGGTGGCGACTGAATAGAACATACATGGACATGCTGGAGGGGCAAATTCCTAACTGAGAGGCTCCCTTTACTCTGTAATGAGCTCGAACAGTTGAGAATGAACAGTTCATAGGTTCATACTAGGCTATTTGCCCTAGGGCATTGGTAAGCCTAGTAGAATGTGTTTGTCTTTTGCCATCCAATCACAAGTTATGCTGCTATGCCCTTGTCCGACTTTAGTATACTATGCCTCTGTCTAACAGCGACATAGAAGTGATACCTGGGGTACAACTATGATCTCCATCCACTCATCCAGATTCCTATGGAAGAGAGTCAATGAGGGACTCTGCCTAACCAGTAGTGTGAGCTCATTACAGAGTGAAGGGAGCCTCTCGGTTAGGAATATGCCCCTCCAGCATGTCCATGTATGTCAGTGCTGAGGTCCAGCTCTCCTGAGCATGTGGCTGTATGGGACTCTGATTGCCTGAGGTGCATCACATTCATTACTGCTAGGTAGGACATGGCTGCATATGGCATGCACAGATTGCCCCTGAACAGGCAGTATGCCACTGAGTCCAGCTGGATTCACTTTACCTGGGCAGCATATGACATCTGTGTGAGCCATTGCATCCCCTTGATGATGTACTGTTGTCCTGTACCAGTTGCTGTAGGTGTCTGGTTAGGTACATCCCAAAAGGTGCATTGTACGCAATTATAGGCCTGATGATGGATGAGTACAGAGGCACAATGACCTCCCCTGCCATACATGTGAATCAGTCATGATTAGCTGGGCTATATAACATGTCTGTCAATCCACGTTGGCCATGTGGTAGACAAATGACAGACCGCTACCATGTTTCTTCCCCAGGTCCCCAACTACGTCTTCTGTACTCAATGGCCTAACACCTATGTTGTACTGTGCCACCAATGTGGAGGCGTGGGAATCTGCATTGAATACTGATACTCCCCCTCCCTTGTTCAAGTGTTGTGGCCGACAAGAATGGTAACAGCTATAACGTGGTAGTACTGGTGTGCTCTTGTGAAACCTGAAACAGGTTCATGTTACTGCACAGATATCGATGTCCAGAATGCTAGGTAGGGTTTTGGGTGCGTGCATCCTTGGGTCTAGACTTCCAGTGTTGAGTAGCATCACTCTTACTTCCTCATCCTTTGTGATACAAATGGATGTGGGTTTGCCTTATGAGCCTTGCCTAATACAGGCACTATGGGTGTAGCAGGAGGCTCCGCCAAATGTCAATAGGACTGTGGTGACAGGTGCAAGCTGTCCCTAGCAAAGCATACCACCCCAAGATGGCAGGCATTGGCACACCTGTGAATGACACCAGTATGTCAGTCAATTGTTGGAAGGGATCATCGTGCCTTGATATTGTGGCATTGTTCTAGGTGAGGGTAGGATGCTACTCAAGGTCAGGGTCAAACTGTCCCGGGCTACATGCTCAGAGAGCTCTGTAATGTCTCATGTCATGTAGTCCAGGGAGGAATGTGTCAGGCCATTCACAGCAGCATGGACATTGACTGAGTCATACCTGTACCTGCCTTGGGGTTACCTGACTGTTTGTGTTATGTGGCAGGTCATAGTGCCTGACAGGCTGCACACCGTGACCCTCACCTTGTTAAGCCTGGTGAACGTGATGTGAGTGTGCCTGATGATAGAGGCACCTAGTACAGGTGTATGAGGTGTGTTGTTAACTGTTAATGGCTGTGAGTGTTCAGCACATTGGCTTTGTGTGATATGTGTTGCACATGTTCGTTTATGTGGTAGTGGTTGCCTGGATGTCTGCATAGGAGGTCTCTGCTGCATAGGCAGAGCTGTGGTCTGAGCCTACAAGTATGATCATGTGTGATCATGTGTTAGGTCCGCTGTTGTGTTAGGTCTACGTGAGACTGGAAGTGTAGTGAGTGATCCCCTTTGCCACGTGACTGGTTATGGTGGTATTGAGTAGACAGAGCCTAGCCTCCAGTCTGGTATATGGTTGCATCACTCACATGAGTTTGAATTTGTTGTTAGGAGGAGGGGTTGTCTGTGTACATGCATCTGTTCTAACATTGTCTCTGGAGTACCACACTCACCAGCTGGACTGAGGAGGGAACTGACAACTGACCTCTGGACATGCTAGAATACTATTGTGAACTCTGTAATCACTAATGATTGAAAACAAGGTCCAGTGGGGAGTGAGGGTGTACTGACATTACCTACAACTGCTGACTGATATAAAAGCGTCAGTGAGCAAATGCCAGGTAACCTAAGTGCAATGTGTCACAATGAAGTAAATGCAACAATGACAAGCAGTCACTTGCTGTCATGTGTAACATGGAAGTACGTACAGTAAGCAATGCAGATAACAGTAGTGAGTCACAGATGTGTTGCAAAGATGTGTACTATGTGGAAGTAGCATACCAGTGAAATAACAAGCTAACAGATAACAAGCATATAAACAAAGGTAGATGCAGGAGGCCTGGATGTAGTGTTTGCCACAACAAACAAGGTGTAGCAATGTCAGTAAGATACAGCTCAGATATGCAGGCACTATAAACCTGATACCAGATGTCCCCAGCTATGAATGGCAGAGTACAGCCTATTGTCACACATGAGTGCAGACCACAAACCTCGTTAATGTTAAATAACTGGCCTAAAGGCCAACTGCCCATACCAGAAGTAATACACTTGTACACTGGGCCCACAATCAGCAGTTCCCAACTTCAATGGATGAAAGATATGTGTCCTGCCACCACAGTGCTTGCCACCAACCTCCCTAATGTAAAACAACTGGTCTGAAGGCCAAGTACTTAGTACAAATGACATAGAATGATAGCTACACTGTAATCAGGTTTTAACCAATCAGTAATAAGTAGAAGTTAACACTCCCTGTATAGAATGTGTACCATGTATTGTTGAGATACTATGCTGATAACCTGTTTGTGTACCTTTCCAGATAGACATGGCACCTAAAAGAAATCCTGCGTACTCTGCTGCAGAGGATGACGTGATCCACCAGAGCCTGGTGCGTGACTATGCCATCCTGTTCTCACGCACCACCCAGAATCAGCAGGAGAGGTCTGCACTGTGGCAAAGCCTTGTTAGCAGGATAAATGATGTTGGCATGCATGATAGGACATATGAGCAGGTGAGACATCACTGCAGTGATTTGATAAGAAATGTCCGCCAGCGTGCTGCAGATATCCACAGGCAACAGGCTGCCACAGGTGGGGGGGTGGCCACACATCCCCCCCTCACCAGACAGGAGGGGCTACTGCTAAGTGTTGTGGATCCAGCCCCAGAACAACAGCAACCATCATGCATCCTGATGGAGGTTGGATCCACACAGCAGCAAGACAGCGAGCGTGCAGGTAAGATGCCATATTCATTTATTGTTATTACTTTTACATTTGTTGACCCAAATAGTCTAGCTGGATATAAGTTCATTTTCAGTAGAGGCCTGTAGAGAAAAGCTCCACACATAACGTAATAAAGGCAGACAGACAAGTTGTCAATACAGACAGCCAACATAATAGAATTGTACACCAGCCTGTTAATTAAATAAACATACATGTAAGGAAGTCAAACAGTTTAGAGTCATACACAATGTACCGTTGGTTTCAAAGCAATCCCACCTAAAGCATAATGGTTATGCAATAAGGCAAAAGCCATATACATAATAGTTAGGGCTCAGAAGGGTAGAGAAGTAGAAGGAGTATGACAGATACAATGATATGGAAGAGGCAGGAGTCAAGAAGGGAAGTGAGGAAAAGAAGGAAGACAGTCAAGAGGAGGTGGGAGGGATGGGAGAAGTAGGTCAGAGCATAGAAGGACATCAAGGTGAAAGAAACAGGGTAGAAGCTAGTTTCTATGCACAATGAGGGGTTAAAGGTGAAGAGAGCGTAGGGAGAGGGACGTTAGCCTGGACTCCAAGAAGAACAAAGCCAGTGGTTTTGGAAGTACAATTTGAGTTGACGTTTGAAGAGAGGTAAGGGTGAGATTAGAGTTAACTCCTGGTATGTACATATGACTGTTCTGTACGCTGTTACTTCATGCACGCATAAGGTGTGCATGTGGTATGTATCTGTCATCATGATATATATACAGACATGATGTGCAGCTGATGTGTATAAGGGAACTAGTGTACTACTGTACTGTATCATGTGCAAAACAAATGGCACACATGTGCCCACTGACATTACTCTCTTCACACTTCCAGGTCCCTCCCATCTAGCAACGAGGCAGGCCATACATGCTGGTGAGTCTTTCTAACAGTATCTGTAAAACAATTTATAAAACTAGGAAGAGTAGTGTAACTCTGTAGTAGACATGCTGGTGACTGTGTACACAATAACTGTAATTGACAGGTAGTAAATTTAGTAGTGTAACACGGTACTGATGTGTGTGTTTACTGTGGGGTGTGCATGTGTGCAAGTGTGCCTGTGCCCAAGTGTGCATGTGTGTTAGTGTCCATGAGTGCATGTGTCCATTTCTGAATGTGTGCATTAGTATTGAAGTGCATCTCTTTCACATATGTATTGAGACTGTAATCTGTGTTCCATGTTTTCCTCCCGTAGGTTCTGGTGCTGCTCTGGTGACCTGCAGCAGGGAACCTGAATCTTGTGCCCCAGGTACTGATGATGATGAAATGTCTGTAATGGTGCAGGAAGGTGTGTCTGGGTCCGCCATTGGTCAGCCAATTGACAGTACACAGCTTTCAACCCCGTCAATGCGCACAGTCATCCTGCCGTTACATCCTTTATCACCATTGTCCCTAGGTGATGGACAGTCAGCAGTGGGCATAGATCAGGGTAATGTGGTACCTGTGGCACATGCATCCTCACAAGGCAGCCATGTGCAGAGGCCTCCAATGGTACCACGCAGACAGTCGCCCATGGGTTCTCGTGGGGGCATCCGTGGCCGTACTGCCTCTGGCCGACGTGCCCAAGGAGGTATGTCAACCTCCACTATGTTTAGAACTGTCATGCAGGCACAGGCACGTATGGAAAGGTACACCAGACAGGGTCTGAGGGAGCTGAGAGCATGTCGCATAGCCATGACAGATGGCATGCATGATGTTGCGAATGCTATCCGTAACTTCACAGATGTCGTTGACAGACGTTGTGGGGGCATACAACAGCTGCTCCACAACCAGATGTCCATGGGCCAGGGCGATGGTGTGCGTTTGCGGCGTCGACGTGGCCGTATGCCAGCAAGAGCACCAGCTGGCAGTGGCCGTGGATGACAACAGGCCCACTCCCGCGCCTCAAGTGCCAGCACCAGCCCCAGCAATGCTGGGTCTGTGCTGTCATCCAGACGCCCCAGGAGACCACGTGCACGTGGCTCTGGACAGTCCCAACAGGGAACTGTGTCCAGTCAACACACCCCTGCTTTCGATGACAGTACCCAGTCTGGGTTAGTACCGGATACGGCCGGTAGCACCCCTGCCAGGCACAGGTACCGTGTCCGTGCCCACAGACACTGATCTGGATGACCTGACAGGTGCAGTCTGTGGCTGTCCACAAAACCCTGTACATGGCAGCCATTATGTGGGACTGTGTGCGTGCTTACACACATGCAGAAACCTAACACCTAGGGCAAACACATACACACACACACTGCACCAACAACGGTCCACCCTGTACTGCTGCTCCTCACAAACACACATACACACACATGTCAATTGGTGTTACCAGTGGCCGGCTTGGGCATACCTAACCCACACCCTGTGCATATGATGACACTGTGCCACCTCCTGCATACTACAACATCGGTGCAGGTAAAGGTAAACACGTTGCTGATGCACAGGGTGACTACATAGATGTGTATAAGTAGTAACATGTTGGTAACTGTTGTGTGTTGCAGTATAAATGTGTGTATATCCCATCAGTCCTGCTGCAGTAACTGTATGAATGTCCTCAATTGTTATCTGCACCCATACTACTTAACAAAGTGTACCAGCTGCACACCATCACATGCTAACATTGACTATGGCAATGTGCATCTTGTGCTGTTATGCAGATTCAGCTACATGTATCTGTTCTGTCACACATGCATTTATACACACCCTGCTACCCACACACATGCACACGCTCACCTGCCATTCCCATTATTTATCACCCTACATGAGTAGCTGTTGATACATGACAGGTACACATTTCAGAAGTGCACTATGTTGTTTACTACTGGCATCCCCTTCTCTACCTGTACTCACAGGGTGCAGGCAACCTCATCAGTTGGAAGATGTAATGTGCATCAGGTACTGTAGTACCCTGATTGCCACAGCAAACATGTTTCCCATACGGAAATGCACACACAGACACATCCCACATCCACACACTTGCCACATTCAGGCTTCAGAACACTATCTAGGTATATTCGTGTACATGTGCGTGTTACAGTAGCATGTAACACTATACTGAGTACTGGCAGTTAGTTGTCTGTTGTCATGTTGTCTGTATAGAATAAAAGAATTGTTTTATTATCCTACTCCATTTTGTGGACATTACTTGAACAAGTGTTACCTTACATGTGTTATCAGTACCAACACCTTCTGTTTTGTAGTTTTGTTTGTATAGGGTGCTATCAACATCACTGCTTGTTAAGGGTAATGACCACCCTGCAGTGCATAGCCCCATGTGGCAAAAGCCACATCCCACCCCATCATTGTGCACACACACTAACCCCACCAACAGTAAAACACATACTTTCCATTTGCAAGATTCAAACCCATACCTAACTGTGCAATGACAGTAGAAACAGACACATTTGCAGAGTGTGCTATTTGCAGTACTTGGAGAAATCTTTACTAATGCTGTACTTAGAGGGTGCTGACATCATCTGTGTGTAGGAGGAGGGATGTGCACCCTGTAGTGTGTTCTCCCAGTTGGCAAAAGGCAGTTAACCCTCCCAGCATAGTGCACACACATAAACCACACTCATACATTCCCTTTGCAGGATTCAAACCCCCACCAAACTACGTTATGACACTGAAGAAAGACACATTAGCAGAGCGCGCTATGCAAATTACTGGAGGACTTTACTACAGGTGATATAGTTATACAGTCCTGACATCATCACTGTTTCAAAATGGGGATCTGCATCCTGTACGATACTGTCACGGTTGCTAATAGGGACATTTCCCACACACACACATCGATGTGTTGGAGGTTTGCATATGTGGAGGATCCAGAACACCAGTGTGATTAGTATATGGTTTGATTGCAACAATGAGGGATATACTCCCAGTGGTGGGCTGTTTTTACTCATGTTTGTAAAGATCAGCTCTAGTATATCTGCCCCTCTTGTGGGAAGGTTGGTTACCTGTTCCATAGCCAAAGAATGTCTGATCAATGGGAACCTTAGAGCTTGGGTATTGTGGCCTGTGTAATATACACAGTCTATGTTTGGGTAGCTGGCATCACCCAGTATGATGGTGTTTGCAGAGTAATCTAAACTCTCCTGTGTCAGCATGAAGGCTGTGTGGGAGACCTGAGTTTGAGAGGGTGCTGTAAGAGCTCCTCTGTGTCTCTTTCCATGTGGTCCAGGGAGGTACGTCCCAACAGGTAGCTGACTGTGACCCTCCCCTTGCTCTGTCTGGAGGGCGGCACGTCTGTCAACAGCTCATGTCAAGCAAGTGCACACCCCTCATAAATGATGTGGAAACCTTCAAAGGCCCAAGGCCTGTTGAAAATATGGACCAGACTGCAGATACCTGTATAGAGGCATTCTGTGGACACATTCAGGAATGCATGGATCATGAAGCCACATATGAAAGCATGACCCAATTCTCCAAAGGCAGATGTCCTGGGCGCTGGACACCAGCCATAAACACACTGTACAATAGAAGGATGGCGCCACTACATGATACAACAACCTCCCAAAATGTGAAGGCACCACTGATGAGTATTGGAAGACAACTACAGGCACCCATATGATTGTCTAAGGCCATCTTTGAGAGAGGATTCCACAAGCCACTGAGGATAATCACAAGGCTGCCTGTAGTTATGTTAGTAACCTGGGTGGTACTACCCAGATATGCTCAGAGGTAATACAATATGTCACACAAAATATAAAACACACAGACATTGCCATCATCCTAGTGGACAGGTTCAATGCTGCCTTCTCTCCCCACTACACCAAAAGGGAACATATGTCTCGCATCACAGTGCTTCCCCCCCTGACATCACAGATGCTCAGGTAAGAGATGCCCTTCCCAAAGCAATAAACACTGCATCAATGGGACCAGACAGTGTCCCAGGCTGTGTCCTACATGAACCACAAGAAGAGCTACACACAGACATAACACCACTGTTCAATCCCAGCCTTAATACATGATATGTGGCCAGAGAGTGGCATACAGCAACAGTGGTCCCTCAACATGCAGGTGGTGCCATCACGGATCCTGGACACTACTCGCCCCATATGTCTGACTAGCTTTGTCTGCAAAGCTATGGCAAGAATCATCAAGAACCTCGCATATCTAGATATTGTGGACCTACAGACATGTCACCATACACAGTTTGGCTTTGTCAATGGCAAATTCTGCCTATCAAACCTGTTTGCTTTGTTTGAAACAGTCACCAAGGCCACTGTCAAGGGGTAGGAGGTCCACACAGCCTACCTGGACCTTGCATAAGCCTTGGAAACAATACCCCACTTGTGCATTCTAGGGAAGCTCACCAGTGTACATATTAACCCCTATGTCACTATGGGTATTGCACAGTGGCTCAAGGGCAGAACACACATGGTAGAATTGCTGGAGCCATGTCAGCCTCCAACCTGGTACAAGTGGTGTCCCACAAGGCAAAGCCCTAGGGGCTGTCATGTTCATTATATATTTGTCATAGGTACAGGCCAACATGGAAGTACTGTGGCTCAGCAAGTCACAGGTGACTGCAGACCGAACACCATAATCAACTCAACAGCTAACACACGCATCCTCCAAAAGGGACTTTTGCAAACACACGACTTGTGCCACAGCCATGGCCTCAACGTGAATGACAGAAAGAGTATAGTCATCCCCTTTGTCAAACACTAAATGACCACAATGTACCACATATGTGTTAATCCAGTAAGTGCAGACCAAGGAATTATGGACCTTGGGGTACGCAGGTTGATAGCATTCTACCATTTGACAACAACATGGACAAAGTGGTTAGGTAAGCATGTGATATGGGCCACATCATCATGGGATCCACATGTAGGCCAGGGGAGGACATTGTGCCCCTTTACTCATCCCTCATTATGCCCATAATTGACTATGATGAACCTGTCGGCATGCACCTTACCAGACACCTGCAGCAACTGGGGCTACCACATATGTACCTCGACAAGGGGATCAAAGTGCTCAAACAGATGCCACATACTGACTGGTTAAAGTAGCAGCAGCTGTACTCAGTGACATACTGCCTCTTCATAGGCAATCTGTGCCTGACATAGAAGGCCAGGTCATACCCTCACGTAATGGCCATGCTGCATCTCAGAATATCCAGATCCCACCAGGATACACACTGGACATACTTGAACTTCAGGAGTGATATACATAGGACATGGTGGAGGGGCACATTCACAACTCAGAGGCACCCTTCATTCCTGATTATTATCCCAATAGAGGTTAGGTGGACTGACTCAGTGACTATCTTCAAGAGCGATATTAATGACTGGATGTGACATTGTAGGGTTACGCTGGGTATCACTTATGTGTCACTGTGAGAAAGAGGCACAGTATACTAACCTTGGAAAAGGGCATAGCAAGACAGATTCACAATGCATGTTGAAAGGCACGCACATTCTGGCTAGGTGGATACATGCCCTGGGCAGATATCCCTGTACGAACCTATGGACCTATGTCTCTTTTTCACCATTGGCCCTATGTGCTGTCAATCACCAATGTAATCTCAATACTCCGGTAGCATGTGCAAAGGTCAGTTGTCAGTCACCTCTATTGTACAGTTGTGGAATATGTGTGTCATGTAGTAATGTCACAGCTGCCACATGTACACAGTCAACCCTATCCCCTACCCATTGATGTACATCACATGTATGAGATGGAAACACATGGCCAAACTGTAACAACAACATACAAGTCAGTCAGATGCATGGACACATATGACTCAGTCATTGTCCATGCCACCACAGCTGATGTGGGGTGTGGCTCACTGGGATACGTGATAGGGAACATGGAAGGGATCACTGAGCAAGTGACACAGGCTGGTAGACCCCTGACCTTGGTTGGCATCAGACCCTCACCAGGGATTCTGACAAATTAATGAATGCTAATGAATAAGTGTAGCTACAACACCCTAGCTGAATGGTTCTTAGCATGCAGTCACTGCATTGCTATGGAATACTGTCTTACCACTCCCACAACAGGTGAGAACATGCAGCTCCTGTACATTAACAACATGTAGACTTTATGCCCCAGACCAGGTGTGCATCCCTCACTACTAGGCTGATAGCATCTACATCTCACACTGTATATACACATCCCACATGCAGCATCTGCACAGAAGACCACGGTCATAATGTTACCCTGTGCAAATACCATGTATTCACATGTGGCAGGCATCACACATGGTAACTATTGAAAGTCTCAGGTACATATGTGTATTTGGCACACACATACATCATGTGTTCATTGCCATAACCGGTGTAATCAATGTCATGCATTATTGTGAGGGACAACCCACACACATGGGCATTCTGTGTGTGCACAACACACATGGCATGTCTGTAATCAAAAGCCATACATAATTGTGATATCGTTTAGAAATGGGTATGTGCATCCTGTAGTGTGTTTTCCCAGTTGCCAAAAGGGATGTTTCTTTCATACACACTTACCCCCCTTCACACACACTTGCCACCTGCTGGATTCAAACCCCTACCTAACTATGCTATGACACTAGAGACGGACGCATTAGCACAGCGCGCTATTCGCATTACTGGGGAATGTCCTTTCCCCTGATATACTTATAGGGTGCTGACATCATCAGAGTTTAGAAAGTGGAATGATCATCCTGTGGTGTGTTTTCCCAGTTGCCAAAAGGGATGTATCTTTCATACACACTTACCCCCCTTCACACACACTTGCCACCTGCTGGATTTAAACCCCTACCTAACTATGTTATGACACTAGAGACGGACGCATTAGCACAGTGCGCTATTTGCATTACTGGGGAATGTTCTTTCCCCTGATATACTTATAGGGTGCTGACATCACCAGAGTTTAGAAAGTGGAATGATCATCCTGTGGTGTGTTTTCCCAGTTGCCAAAAGGGATGTTGCTTTCATACACACTTACCACCTTCATACACACTTACCACCTGCTGGATTCAAACCCCTACCTAACTATGTTATGACACTAGAGACGGACGCATTAGCACAGCACGCTATTCACATTACTGGGGAATGTCCTTTCCCCTGATATACTTATAGGGTGCTGACATCATCAGAGTTTAGAAAGTGGAATGATCATCCTGTGGTGTGTTTTCCCAGTTGCCAAAAGGGATGTTTCTTTCATACACACTTACCCCCTTCACACACACTTGCCACCTGCTGGATTCAAACCCCTACCTAACTATGTTATGACACTAGAGACGGACACATTAGCACAGCGCGCTATTCGCATTACTGGGGAATGTCCTTTCCCCTGATATACTTGTAGGGTGCTGACATCATCAGAGTTTAGAAAGTGGAATGATCATCCTGTGGTGTGTTTTCCCAGTTGCCAAAAGGGATGTTTCTTTCATACACACTTACCCCCCTTCACACACACTTGCCACCTGCTGGATTCAAACCCCTACCTAACTATGTTATGACACTAGAGACGGATGCATTAGCACGGCGCGCTATTCGGATTACTGAGAGAATCCTTTTCTCCAATATACTTATAGGGTGCTTACATGATCAGTGTCTAGAAAGGGGGATGAGCATCCTGTGGTGTGTTTTCACATTTGCTAGGGGTAACATTTGGACCAAGTGTGTGAGCATGCCCAGTTCAGCCTTCCTGTGGCATGTTGTGTGAAAGATGTCTCATTTATCTAAGTGTGTGAGCATGCCCAGTGTGGGCTTTACATATGTTGAACTCTGCAGCCCATCACATTTGTGGATGAGTGTGACCTTCAACAAATACCTCCAGTTTATGGTTGTGTGTTCTGTGCCATGTTGTGTAGTTACTGTCCGAATGCTTTTTGTCTGAACAAAACTGGGAGTATACTGTGCCTGCAGGTTTTGCATGGGATACTTTGCACACAATTGTCAACATCCGTTCATACTGACCTAACACTGTAGCACTGTCTAGTGTAGTGTTTCAGTGCTTTCACTGTGGTGGTCAGTATCCTGGGCTTCAGTCCTATCACTGATTTACATTTTCATAGTGTGCACAACAGGCTGGTTAGGGTCCAGTTGTGCACATCTGCACAAAGGCAGTGCCTCTACAGACCCTGTTAATTGCTGCCCCATAAGCTTAACAAGTGTAGTCTGCAAATCTATGGAGAGGATCATAATTGAGCTCATAAACAAAGATATAGGGGACATGCAGACATTGTACCCATCCCATTTTGGCTTGGTCAGGGGCAGATCATGCCTTTTGTACTGGGTTGACATCTTCAAATTGGTCACTTAGGCCATTGTTGGGGAAAGGCAGTCCATACAGCCTACCTTGGCCTTGCTAACACTTTCAACACAATACCCCACTCAGGTATTGTGGAAAACCCTAACAACTGAAATGTAAACCCATATGTCACAAGATGGGTTGCAAACTGGCTTAAGGACGGGACCCACAGGGTTAGAGTTGCTGGCACTATGTTAGACTCCAGGCTGGTCACAGGTGGTGTCACACAGGGCTCAGTCCTTGGCCACCATTGTTTGTCATGTACTTCCCAGGAGTACAGGCCAACATGGGAGGACTTTGGATGACAATGTTAGCAGATGACTGCACACTGGGCACCATAGTGGACAGTGCATCACACACAGATATCATTCAGAAGGGACTCACAGTAACTGATAGCTGGTGCCAGGGCCATGGCCTGAAGTCAGAGTGCACAACATGTGTAGACATACCCTTCAGGAAAAGCAAGGTGACCCCAAGCTACCATATAGGTGGCAATCCTCTAAGCACAGAGGAGGTTATCATGGACCTGGGGACCCAGGTTGACATTCGCCATTCTTCTGAGACTCACATTGCTAAAGTGGCTAGGAAGACCTTCTACATTGCCCACCTGATAAGGATGGGATTCACATCCAGCTCTAGTGGGTCATTGTTCCCCTGTACTCTTCAGTTATCAGACCGGTGATTGAGTCAAATGCCCTATTCTGGCTGTATCTCACCCAACATCTGCAGCAATTGGAGACACCCTGACTGTCCCCACCTAAAGGATCAAGGAACCACAACAGCTGTCATATGCTGCCAGATTGAAGACACTCACACTCTATTCACTCACATACTGTCTGCTTAGAGGTGACATGTGCCTGACATGCGAGGCCATGTCCAAACAGGGATTAATGGACATGCTCCACCTCAGACTCAGAAGATCCACCTGAACCACTAGTGCAGGTGACTGACACCTTAGCAGGGATGTATGTTGGACATGTTGGAGGGATGGAGTTATCACTCGGAGACTCCCTATGCTGTGGAATACAATCCTGGTCCATTTGAGGCAGAGCACCTTGCTGGCTGTGTTCAAGAGGTATCTTGACCTAATGCTAGTCTGAGAATGTGTTTGTCCATCAACACATTGTAAGCGTAGTTTGACATGTCATATGTCTTGTTTAGTATACTGTGCCTCTGTCTACCTGTGACATAACATTGATACCCAGGGTAAACCTCCCATCTCCCATCCACTCATTAGGATTCCTGTTGAGGGTACTCAACCAGTGTCTTTATGGACAACCTGTACTGGTAGTTTACTCATGTGTGGAGGTGGCTTCTGTGTTTTGGATAATGCAGTACAGCCTGTCCTATATATGTCAGTGCTGGGGTTCAGGTCCCTCATGTGCATAGCTCCCTGCCATTCAGATTGTACAAGGTGCAGCATGTGCATTGATTCCAGCTTGGACATGGCTTTCTACATCAGGCACAGCTTGCATCTGGGTGGACAGCATGGCAGTGTGTGGAGCTGCACTCTGTTTAATCAGACTACACATTACATGTGTTCCAGCTCTGTCATACTCCTGGTGAGGTACTGTTGTGGACTTTACAGGTGCTGGATGTGTGTGCATGAGGTACACCCACAGGGGCTGTTGTGGTCATTTCTAATGCTGATGAAAGATAACTGCAGAACCACAATGACCTCCCCTTAGCTAGATGTCAGACAGCATGGACCATACAATCACAAATGAAAACAGGACCCTCTCCACAAAGGGAAAGTGTCCTGTCTGGTGGACCCCAGCCATAAACAAACTGTATGAGAGATGAGGGTTACTAATGCAAGACAGAGCTACATCTCCAAAAGGGAAGACAGCTGTGATCAGCACTAGTAGAAAGCTACATTATCTCATAAAGACATGCAAGGTCAACTTGGGGACATAAATCACCAAAGACAATGAAGGTAACCACACTGCTTTCTTCAGTTATGTCAGACACCTGGTTGTGAACCCTCGGATATGCTCAGAGTTGGTACACAACAACATATATTCCAGTGACCTGACAGATATTGGCAACATTCCGGTGGACAGCTTCAGTGCGATGTACCCCCTCCCTCACCCCCAAAACAAGATAGTTATCACTGCTGTATGTAACCTCACTGTCATCTTGGATGTCCATGTGAGAGCCACACTCAGCAAAGACAAGTACACAGCATCCATGGGACCTGCTGGTATCTCCGGTTGCATGCTATGTGAACTCCAGAAGGGGCTGGACCCATATATACAACTGCTAGTTAACCTTAGTCTTGCTACAGGATATGTACCTGAACACTGGCATACGGCAACAGTGGTCCCACTCCACAAGGGAGATGCCTCCACAGACCATGGCAACTACCACCACACAGGCTTAACCAGCCTTGTCTGCAAAGATATGGGAGGAGTCATGGAGCTCTTACACAGACACATTACTGACCTACAGACCCTTGTTCCCACCTAGTTCAGCTTTGTACAGGGCAGATCCTGCCTTTTGCACCTTTGCACCCGTAAAGTACCTACCATGAAGATCAGGGTTCTTCAACACATGTCATATGCTTCGGAATAGAGGAAGTCCAGCTTTGTTCAGTGTCATACCGCATACTTACAGGTGACCTATGCCTGACATACAAGACCATGTCCAATCAGGATTTGGTAGACATGCTCCACTGCAAGCAATCCAAATCCACCAGAGCCATGAAAGCTGAGTATTTGAACCTCAGCACATACATGTATAGGACATGCTGGAGGGACAGAGCCATAACTCAGAGGCATCTCACACTCTAGCAGAGTATCCCAGTTCATGTTTGACAGAGTCCCTCACTGACTCTCTTCAGGAGACATCTGGACAACTGCATATGAGACGGAGGCACAGACTAGACAGAGACACAGTCATGTTATTCAATTACGTAAGGGGTCATAATGTGTCACTACTAAGTCAGAGGCACAATATTCAGAATCTATTCTGTACACTTATTACCACTATAAGGGGTGGCAATAGCCACATCACTATGGCTAGGCTTATACATGCACTAGGGCAGATAGCCTAGTAGTACACTATGACACTATGAAACACCAGTGTATGTGTAGCTATTGTCAATCAAACAGTATGATGTGGCTTGGGGGTCTTGATATCTCCCTGTATTCCAACATTGTTTTGTCTATTCCTTCTAGCATGTCTAGGGATCAGTTGCTAGTGTCCTCTCCTGCTCAGCTGGTGAACCTGGGAATATTGAGGCACTGTTACAGTTGCCTCATGTACACTGACAACCCTCTCCTTCTGCCATAAAACACACATACATGTGAGAGATGCAACTATATAGCCAAAGTGGAGGCTGAGCTCTCTCAGCATAGGACTAGCAAGACTGGAGAGAGGGTGAAGGTAACCACACACACATCTTTAATCCAGTCTCACATGGCACTGTCACAACTTAAGATCATACACATAGACACACAGAGACACTCTCGGAGGCTCTGATCAGAGGTCTACCAGAATGGCGGTGGCCACCACAGCAGACACTCACACAACTGCCTCCACAGGGCACAGCACATGCAACACATTGACCACAGAGTCGGTGTGCCAAACAGTCACAGCCCTTAAGGCCAAACACAATGCCAGACACACTTGTCATAGGTGACTCCATAGTCAGACACACTGATGTCCCACTCACCAGATCAGGTACAGAGGAGGTCACAGTAAGCTGCCTATCGGGTACTGGAATCCACCACATAATGCAAGCACTCAGGTCACTAAACTGCAAGTACAGGTCTGACCCAGTCATAATCCATGCTGGTGTGAACGACCTGAGATGTACCTCCCTGGACTACATGGAAAGAGACATAGAGGATCCCTCTGATTATGTAGGCCAGGCAGGTATGACCCTGACCTTCAGCAGTATCCTACCTTCACCAAGTATGATGCCACATAAACAGAGACAAGATGATCAGCTGCAGTATTTTGCTTAGACTATGGTGTCATTCTAAGGGGGTCCAATGTCTGTCTGCCTGGGATGAGATGCTGGACAGGCCATGGTGATTTGCAAGGGACGGCTTGCACCTGTCACCCCTGGGCTTCCGGATTTGAGATGATGCTCTTGCCACCCCCATTGTGCCTTTTTTATGCAAGATTCAGATTCTACACCTACCACCCTAGAACACAGTAAAGGAAAGACACTAAGGCTAATGCTGCTCAATGCCCAAGGTCTCTACCTCAAGCTGCACACACTCTATGCCCTTCTCAGTATGTAGCACATTGATGTCTGTGCTGTGCCTGAAACCTGGTTCACAGTTTCTGACAGCACCCGGCACTATCGGGTGTTACCTCATCTCATGCATTCCGGCACCAGCATCCCGACAACACCAAGAAGGATGGTGGGTGTCCATATTCATCAAGGACACCCTCACCTCATGGTTGGTGGCAACACACGATGCATCGGAGACCATCCAGGTGCCAGTGACCGTAGGCAACACTGCTCTGCAGTTTGTAGCATGTTACATGCCACCCGCTCAAACTCAGGTACCTCACACAGCTATCCTGCCAACACTGAAGGGGATAAATGTATCTCCAAACACCATCCTACTGGGTGATTCCAACTATCCACATATAGACTGGGATCACTAATCATGCCACAACACTCTAACACAAAGGTTCCAAGAGTTCATACACTGAAATGCCATGGAACAACTGGTCCCAATCCCCTCAAGTGGAGGCAACTTACTAGAACACATCATCACAAACATGGGGTCACACTCTTCAACACCAGATGTATACCCATCATTGGTGAGATCAGATCATGGACTACTCTCAGTGGGAGTCCACATCCCATCCACACCCCAGATGGGAAAAGAAACGGTGAAGACCTTGTCAAATGCCGACTTCACATTTCTGAGCACTGGTGTGGTCTCTTTCAAGGCCCCCAGGCCAGCGGACACCATTACCCAAGCCACTGTATCACTTAGAAATGCCTTCTACCAGCACCTCCAGGACTGCATGGTTCAGGCAATCCCAAATAATAATGACTCTTTGTACCACAGGCAAGCATCCAGTCTGGTGGACCCTAGCCATAAACAAGCTGTACAACACAAGGAAGGAGCTACTACAAGATAGAGTGTAATCCGTAGGGGGGAAGACACCCCTGCTCATTGTGAGTAAAACACTGGGTTCCCCCATACAATCATCCGAGGCATGTTTAGAGAGTAAACCCACTCAGGACTCCAGGGACAATCATGAGGCCTTTTTACCTATGTTTGAAACCTGGGAGGAAACTCCCAGATATGCTCAGACTTAGTTCAGAATGATGTTGATATCACTGCACCTACAGACATTGGCAACATACTGGCTGACAGGTTCAGTGCAGATTTCTCCCCCCCCCAACTGGGGGGGTATGTACACCAGAGGATTGTAGCCGCCCAAACATCTCCACTGCTGGGGTGGGAACTGCTCAATCCAAGGCAGAAAACACTTTATCCATGGGACCAGATGGTGTCCCCAGTTGTGTGCTCCATGAACTCAATGAGTAATTACACCCGCAGTTAGGGCAGCTGTTTAATCTTAGCCTCACCTCAGGATATGTTCCCAAGGAGTGGCATACAGCAATGGTGGACCAACTTCACAAAGGGGGTGCCTCCACCAACCCCAGAAACTACCATCCCATCACCTTGACAAGCCTGTTCTGCTAGGCTATGGAGAGGATCATAATGGGAATTCTAAATGAAGACATAGGGGACTTGCAGACATTGGGTCCAATCCAGTTTGGCTTTGTCAAGGGCAGATCATGCCTTTTAAACTTGGTTGACTTTTTAAAAACACTCACCCAGGCCATTGACGTGGGCAAGGCAGTCCACACAGCCTACCTTGACCTGGCAAAGGCTTTCGACACAATACCCCACTCGGGTATCATTGAAAACATCACCAGCTTAATTGTGAACCCATACATCACAGCATGGGTTGCAAACTGGCTAAGTGACGGAACACACAGGGTCAAAGTTGCTGGTGCCAGTTCACACTCCAGAGCTGTCACAAGTGGTGTCCCACAGGGCTCAGTCCTGGGCCCACATTTGTTCAGTATCTACTTTTCAGAAGTACGAGCAAGCACAGGAGGATTATGGCTGACAAAGTTTGAAGATGACT
This sequence comes from Protopterus annectens, assembly GCF_019279795.1. Taxonomy (NCBI): domain Eukaryota; kingdom Metazoa; phylum Chordata; order Ceratodontiformes; family Protopteridae; genus Protopterus; species Protopterus annectens. Next base: position 1,757,893,882 of record NC_056732.1, on the reverse strand, counting down.
GCAAACTGGGAAGCATAGTTGGAAACCCATCTGACACAGACATCCTTCAGAAGGGTCTCATAGAGACGGCTAACTGGTGCCACAGCCATGGCCTTACATTAAACACTAAACAATGCATAGCCATACCCTTCAGGAAGAACAAGGTTACCACTACTTCCCATCTAGGTGGCAATCCTCTAAGCACAATGTACGTTATCAGGGACCTGGGCACCCAGATTGACAGTGACCTTTTGTTTGACACTCACATTGCCAGGGTAGTTTGGAAGGCCTTCTACATTGGCCACCTCATCATGCAGTGATTCACATCTAGATCAAGGGAGGTCATTGTTCCCCTGTACTCATCACTCATCAGACCAATGATTGCATACAATGCCCCATTCAGATTGGATGGGCCCACATATTCCTCGACAGGAGGTGAAAGGGTCTCAAACATATTTCTTATGCTGCCCGACTGAAGGAATTCCAGCTGTATTCAGTCGCTTACTGTCTGCTCAGAGGTGACCTGTGCCTGACATACAAGGCTATGTCCAACCCAGGATTAATGAACATGCTTCACCTCAAGACCTCTACATCCATCAGAACTACAAGGGCAGGAGACCTAAACCTCAACACAGATATTAATAGGATGTGCTGAAGGGACAGATTCCTCACCCAGAGAGTCCATATGCTGTGGAACAACATCCTGGTACATGTGAGGCTGAGCACCTCACTGGCTTTGTTCAAGTGAGATCGTGACCAATGGATGGGAGATTGCAGGTATACCCCAGGGATAACCTCAGTATCACTGCTTGACAGAGGCACAGCAAAATAATGGGCATATTATCCATCAACTTGCAGGGGTGGCAGAAGCCACAAAACTCTCTGGGCTAGGCTTATTAATGCCCTAGGGCAGATAGCCTAGTATGAACCTATGGACCTATGGACATAGGCCTGGGGCAGTTCCTGCTATTAGGACAGTGGTCTGCAGCAAGCTATATAGTAGTAGTCGGTTTTAGCCATTGGTTTTTGACCATGGCTATTCCATGTTGCTTCTTGTTGTGGTACAAACATGGGTGTGTGGTTATCCATGCTATTTATTGCTAGTCACCCTCATTTTGTATCTTGTTCCATGTTTTTGCACATGTACATCACTGTATGACGTGCAGCTGTTTCCGCAGGGTCATATGCGTGGATATGGATGTTAGTTGGGGTCCTCAGGTGTGCATATTGTACATGTTATTACATTACTTAACACATGGCATTCATGCCTCAGGTGGTGCTGCAGGGCCACCTCTGTCGGATACACATACTACACTCCCTGTACGTTTGGAAGCAGGTTGTGTCATGTTAGGCATCCCTGTTACTGTATGAGTGAGTCAGAGCAGGTATCAGTCCCAGTGTTCCTACTGACCAAGCATATGTGCTATGCGTTGCCTCTTTGCCAAGGCCAGGTCATACTGGACACGCCTCCTTCTGCTAACAAGTGCAGACCTGGTTTAAAGTGCTTAAAAGTGCCTTTATGGCACTTTGATTGACAGGTCTTGTACTCATTTTGAAAGTCTGGAGACAAAAATAAATTCCCACTGCCAGTCTCGAACCCAGGACCTTGGTAACATTAGTCTGTATGACCTACCACTAGGCCATGACAGCCATACAAAATCACTCTGCTAAAATAAATATAACAGTCAATAGTAGGAATTAGTATAAAGGCAATATAGGAGATGTACCATCCAAAGCATGTGAGGTAAAGTTTTAATGGCCAAATCACTGGATTCCCATACTAACCTTCACACTCACAGAACACTGTCAACAGCATACCAGCATCGTCCACTCCCTACAATCTGAAAGGGCAACACCTATCTCACATACCTTTTTATAGCAGTGTCCTGAAATCACAGTGAGACATGCAATCAACACACACCTGGCTGCATGCAATTAGCAAATGCTGCCTTACAATTGGTGCAGGGGCCATCACATGGACCTATGCAGATACCTACAAAAGCATTCAGTACCCACACTCCACTCATGCAATACAGTCATTGCACAAACCTAATGAGAAAGAGAGAGAGAGAGAGACAGAGAGAGAAGAGAAAATATACAGACAGCCAGCAGCAAAACCATGAGTAGCAAACAGCAAGCAGCAAGCAAGCACCACTGACACAGCAACAGCTGCCACAAACACAGGTAATGCAAAGTAGCAGGTTAATACTGTGTTTACTGTGACACCTCCAAATGTATCATAGTTCACTATCTATAGCTCTGTCCATGAGATAGGTTTTGTGTGCATAGTCCTGAAATATATACATATGTAATATTGCTGTACATGTTGCCCATACGTGAAACTTCCGTAGCTTAGAACAGAAGGCCAGTTGTGCATATCATGCAGTAGATACCAGGGTCAGTAGAGGTTACTCCTCATTGGTGTGGGACCACTGTGTCTGTATGGCACTCTTCAGGTACACATCCTGTAGTATGGCCAGGGAGTAATATTAGTCTGTAATGTGGTGCCATGTCCTCCAGGGGTGAATGTAGCACACATCCAGGGATACCATTCTGTAACAGTGATGCTATGTGTCCTGCAATGTTGAGGGTGGCCCTCACCTGGACATGTGAGAGGATAGGGAGGTTACAGTCATCTGTGATAACTAATTCCACTTGTGTAGGAGAATGGGGGGGGGGATATCTGCACCTAAGCTGTCTGCAACAATATTGCCAATATCTCAAACATGTTTTCCATACGGAAATGCACACACAGTAACATCCCACATCCACACACTTGCCACATTCAGGCTTCAAAACACTATCTAGGTATATTCTGGTACATCTGCATGTTACAGTAGCATGTAGCACTATACTGAGTAGTGGCAGTTGTCTGTTGCCATGTTGTTTGGATAGAGTAAAAGGAGCATTTGTTTATCCTACTTTGTTTTGTGGACATTAGTTGAAGTGTAACCTTACATGCATCATTGGTACCAACACCTTCTGTGTTGTTGTTCTGTTTGTACAGGGTGCTGTCAACATCACTGTTTGTTAAGGGAAATGTGCACCCTGCAGTGCATAGCCCCATTTGGCAAAAGAGACATCCCACCCCACCATTGTGCACACACACCAACCCCACCCACAGTAAAACGCATACTTTCCATTTGCAAGATCCAAACCCCTACCTAGATGTGTTATGACTCTAAAGGCAGACACATTAGCAGAGTGTGCTATTTGCATTAGTAGGAGCAATCTTTTCCAATGCTGTACTTAGAGGGTGCTGACATCATCTGTGTTTACGAAGAGGGATGTGCACCCTGTAGTGTGTTCTCCCAGTTGGCAAAAGGCACTTTCCCTCCACAGCGTTATGCACACACACAAACCCCACTCATACTAACACACATACATTCCCTTTGCAGGATTCAAACTCCTACTTAACTATGTTATGACACTAGAGACGGACGTATTAGCCGAGCACGCTATTCGCATTACTGGGAGATTTCATTTCAGTTGATCTACTTATAGGGTGCTGACATCATCAGTGTTTAGAAAGTGGAATGAGCTCCCTGTGGTGTGTTTCCACAGTTGCCAAAAGGGATGTCCTTCTCATACACACTTATACACACACTTACCCCCATTCACACACACACATGCCACTTGCTGGATTCAAACCCCTACCTAATTATGTTATGACACTAGAGACTGACGCATTAGCAGAGCGCGCTATTCAGATTACTGGGAGGTAGCATTTCTACTGATCTACTTATAGGGTGCTGACATCTTCATTGTTTGGAATGGGGAATGTGCATCCTGTGGTGTGTTTTCACAGTTGTTAAGAGGAACATTTGAACTAAGTGTGTGAGCATGCCCAGTTCAGCCTTCCCATGGCATGTTGTGTGAATGATGTCTCATTTATCAAAGTGTGTGAGCATGCCCAGTGTGAGCTTTCCATATGTTGAACTATGCAGCCCATCACAGTTGTGGATGAGTGTGAACTCCAAATAATAACTCCTGTTTAAGGTTGTGTGTTCTGTGACATGTTGTGTAGTTACTGTCCAGATGCTTCCTGTGAACACAACAGGGATTATACTGTGCCTGCAGGTTTTGCATGGGATACTTTGCATACAATTGTTAACATCCATTCCTACTGACCTAGCACTGTAGTACTGTATAGTGTAGTGGTTCAGTACTTTCACTGTGGTGGACAGTATCCTGGGCTTTAGTCCTATCACTGATTTACATTTCCATACTGTGCACAACAGCCTCTTTAGGGTCCAGTTGTGCACGTCTGCACAAAGGCAGTGCCTCTATGGACTCTGGTAATTACTGCCCCATAAGCTTAACAAGTGTAGTCTGCAAAGCTATGGAGAGGATCATAATGGAGCTCATAAAGAAAGATATGGGGGACATGCAGACATTGTACCTGTCCCAGTTTGTGTTGATCATGGGCAAGTCATGCCTTTTGTACTTGGTTGACATTATCAAAACAGTAACTAAGGCCATTGATGAGGGAAAGGCAGTCCATAGAGCCTACCTTGCCCTTGAAAACACTTTCAACGCAATACCCCACTCAGGTATTGTAGGAAACCCTACCAACAGAAATGTACACCCATATGTCACAAGATCAGGTTGCAAACTGTCTGACGGACAGGACCCACAGGGTTAGAGTTGCTGGCACTATGTCAGACACCAGGCCAGTCACATGTGGTCTCACACAGGGCTCAGTCCTTGGCCCCTATTGTTTGTTATCTACTTCTCAGAAGTACAGGCCAACATGGGAGGACTTTGGCTGACAAAGTTTGCAGATGACTGCACACTGGGTGCCATAGTGGACAGTGCATCAGACACGGATATCCTTCAGAAGGGACTCACGGACACTGATAGCTGGTGCCAGAGCCATGGCCTGAAGTCAACTTGCAAAACATGTGTAGTCATACCCTTCAGGGAAAGCAAGGTAACCCCAAGCTACCATATAGGTGGCAATCCTCTAAGCACAGAGGAGGTTATCATGGACCTGGGGACCCAGGTTGACAGTCACTGTTCTGATGACACTCACATTGCTAAAGTGGCTAGTAGGACCTTCTACATTGTCCACATGATCAGGAAGGGATCCACATCCAGATCTAGTGGGTCATTGTTCCCCTGTACTCTTCACTTATCGGACCGGTGATCTGGTACACTGCCTTATCTGGATGTATCTCACCTGACATCTGCAGCAAGTGGAGAGACCCTGAATGTCCCCCAACAAAAGGATGAAGGGTCTCCAACATCTGTCATATGCTGCCAGATTGAAGACACTACAGCTCTATTCAGTCACATACTGTCTGCTTAGAGGTGACATGTGCATGACATGCAAGCATGTCCAACCAGGGATTAATGGACATGCTCCACCTCAAAATCGTCAGATCCACCTGAACCACTAGTGCAAGTGACTTACACCATAGCAGGGATGTACATTGGACATGTTGGAGGGTGGATTTATCACTCGGAGACTCCCTATGCTGTGGAATACAATCACGGTCCATGTGAGTCACAGCACCTTGCTGGCTCTGTTCAAGAGGTATCCTGACCTGTGGATGGGAAATCATAGGTTTACCCCGGGGATCGTCACTGTGTCACTGCTGGAGACAGGCACGTCAAACTAATGGGCACAGTACTGTTTCCATATAAGGGGTGGCGTACGCAACCAGACTCTGGGCTAGGCTTAGAACTGCCTTGGGGCAGATAGCCTAGTATGAACCTATGAACCTATCTGACCATGTTGCATTATGTTCAGATGTGAACTACTTACAACGGCCTCATCCAACATCAGTAGTGTATTCCACAACATGGGTGTACATTGGCAAACACTACTGATGTGCCCAAGGCCATTTCTAATGCTTATTGGATAGTGTGTTTGCCCATCAACACATCATAAGTGCAGTTTGACATGACATATGTCTTGTTTTGTATACTGTGCCTCTGTCTACCTGTGACACAACATTGATACCCAGGGTATACCTACCATCTCCCATCCACTCGTTAGGATCCCTGTTGAGTAGAATCAATGAGTGACTCTATGGATAACCTGTACTGGTAGTTTACTCATGCGTGGGGGTGGCTTCTGTGTTATGGATAATGCAGTACAGCTTGTCCTATGTATGTCAGTGCTGGGGTTCAGGTCCCTCATGTGCATATCTCCCTGCCATTCACATTGTACAAGGTACGGCATGTGCATTGCTGCCAGCTTGGACATGGCTTTCTACATCAGGCACAGCTTGTGTCTGGGTGGCCAGCATGGCAGTGTGTGGAGCTGAATTCTGTTTAATCAGGCGACACATTACATGTGTTCCAGCACTTTGATACTCCTGGTAAAATACTGTTGTGGACTTTACAGTTGCTGAATGTATCTGCTGAGGTACACCCCACAGGCGCTGTTGTGGTCATTTGTAATGCTGCTGAAAGATAACTGCAAAACCACAATGACCTCCCCTTAGCTAGATGTCATAACCCTCATGATTAGGTTGGTATACGGATTGTTTCTGTTAACCCTACAGCCACATTTTTGTCCAATGCAGGATATCTATCACCTTGTGTCCCCCATTCTGGCATTACATGTTAGGTATGTCATGGGTCGACACCTATGTGGGAATTGGTGGTCACTTACTGGATATCCACAGAGGCTGACTATACTGTTTTCACCATTTAACATGCTGACATGGCTATGGCACCAGTTGTCTGTTTCTATGTGGCCCTTTTATTGGATGCTTGTGTCAGCTGGTGTATCGGATATGTCAGGCGGCTTGTTGTCCTCTACAAACATGTTCCAGCACAGTCCTTACTTGTTGGCCTGTACCTATGGGGCATATATACCAGATGGTGAAGGTCCCAGGACCAAGCTTTGTGGGATGCCTGTTATATGTGGTTTGTAGTCTGACATGGCTGCTGCATGTCTGACCATGTCAGTTCTGTCGTTGGTCTGGTTTGCAACCCCTCTCATGACATTGGGGTGTATATATCAGCTGGTGAGCAAATCTATACGGAACACATAGGGTATTGTACAGAAGGCTTTGCAAGGTCCAGCTACACTGTGTGGACCACATTGCCCTCATCACTGACTTCAAGTACTGTTTCAACTGAGTCACACATGTTTAGGGGTGGGGCCTGCACTTTGTAAACCCACACTGGGTAGGGTCGGGTGTCAATAGATCCACAATATCATTATGTCTGTGGTACATGCTGGTCCTTTCCATAGCTGTGCAGACCAAACCTCTCATGATTCTGTGGTGGTTGTTTTTAGTATCCATTCAGGAGACACCTTTGTTGAGAACACCCACTGTTGTTGTACACTGCTCTTTGGGTACGTATCCTGTGGTAAGGGTGACATAATGTCAGGGAGGCGGCAGTCTGCTGGGGAAGGTATTTGGCATTATGGGGGGGGGGTTTGCACTGCACATGTCAGGATGTATGTTGGCCATACCTGTGTGTGTCTGGTATGTTGTTTGTAATATCTGTGTGATCCGGAGCATATCCAGGAATCAACAACATGCTTACTACCATCATTTGCAGCAGCCTTGGGGTTATCTGTAGTGTCCTGTACAATCTGTATCATAATGGGTTCATACTAGGCTACCCCCCTAGGGCATCTGTAAGCCTGCATGTCCATTTTGTTTGATGGATTATGGGGAATTGTCTACACCTGTGTCAGTGCTAGTATGATACCAGGGGTATAGTGACAAACAGCTCAGAAGCTGACTTCACACTTCTTCGGACTGAGATGGTATCCATTAAGCCCACTGGGCCAGTGGAAACCACAACACACAATGGTGACTCCTGCACAGACACTTTCTACGGACATCTCCGAGTAAGCATGGACCATGCAATCACAAATGAGAATGAGACCCTCACCACCAAGGGAAAGTGGCCTGTCTGGTGGACCCCAGCCATAAACAAACTGTATAACAGATGAAGGATACTAATGCAAGACAGAGCTACATCTCCAGAAGGTAAGGCAGCTGTGATCAGCAGTAGTAGAAAGCTACATTCTCACATAAAGACACCCAAGTTCAACTTGGGGACATAAATCATCACAGACAATGAAGGTAACCACACTGCTTTCTTCAGTTATGTCTGACGCCTGGGTGGGAACCCTCATATATGCTCAGATTTGGTACACAACAACTTATATTCCAGTGACCTGACAGATATTAGTGACACCCTGGCAGACCAGTTCAGTGCAATGTACCCCCTTCCTCACCCCCAAAAGATTATAGTTATCACAGCTGTATGTAACCTCACTGTCATCCTGGATGTCCATGTGAGAGCCGCAGTCAGCAAAGACGAGTACACAGCATCAATGGGACCTGATGGTATCCCCAGTTGCATGCTATGTGAACTACAGATGGAGCTAAACCTGTATATGCAGATGCTATTTAACCTTAGCCTTGCTACAGGATCTGTACCTGAACACTGGCGTACGGCAACAGTGGTCCCACTCCACAAAGGAGATGCCTCCACAGACCCTGGCAGCTACCACCACACAAGCTTAAACAGCCTTGTCTGCAAAGCTTTGTGAAGGGTCATTATGGAGCTTCCACACAGAGACATTGGTGTCCTACAGACCCTTGATCCCACCCAATTCAGCTTTGCACAGGGCAGATCCTGCGTTTTGCACCAAGTTGACTACTTTGAAACTGTCAGTAGAGCCGTTGATGAGGGCTACACAGTACACACAACCTACCTGCGCTTGGCTAAGGCCTTTGACACAATACCCCACTCAGGCATCATAGACAAGCTCAACAGATGAAATATAACACCATATGTCACAGCATAGGTTGCAAAATGGCTCAGAAACAGAACCCATAATGTCAACATTGCAGGTGCCTTGTCAGGTTCAAAGCCAGTCACAAGTGGTGTCCCACAAGGTTGTGTCCTGGGACCTCTCTTATTTGGTATTTACTTTTCAGATGTGAAAGCAAACATAGGAGGGTTGTGGCCAACAAAGTTTACAGATGACTGCAACCTGGGCACCATAGTGAATACATCAGCCAGCACACACATCCTACAGACTGCCGTCACACAGACAGATAGCTGGTGCTGGACTCATGGCCTGAAACTGACTGCAACTGATGTGTAGCCATCCCCTTTGGGAGGAACACAGTACCCACAGATCTGTACATAGACAGCAACCCAATGAGTACAGGAAACAAATCAGACAGCTGGGGACACATGTAGATAGTGACATCTCATTTGACACCCATGTTGCCAAAGTTGTTTGACAGACTTTCTATCTTGGCCACCTTATCATGGAGGGTATTCCATCCAGACCATAGGAGGTCATTGTACCACTATACTTCTCCCTTATCAGGCCCATGCTTGAATACAACGCCCCATTTGGTATGTACCTCAACCAGCACTTGCAGCAGCTGGAGAGACCCCACAAGTACCTTACCATGAAGATCAGGGATCTACAACACATGTCATATACTTCAAGAATAACTAAAACAAGCTTTTTTCAGTGTCATACCACATACGTACAGGTGACCTATGCCTGACATACAAGACCATGTCCAATCAGGATTTGGTAGACATGCTCCACTGCAAGCAATCCACATCCACCAGAAACATGGGAGCTAAAGATTTGAACCTCAGCACATACATGTATAGGACATGCTGAAGGGACAGAGTCATAACTCAGAGGCATCTCAAACTCTAGCAGAGTATCCCAGTTCATGTTAGACAGAGTACCTCACTGACTCTCTTCAAGAGACATCTGGACAGCTGCATGTGGACAGGGGCACAGACTAGACAGAGGCATAGTCACATTATTCAATTATGTAAGGTGGTCATAATGTGTCACTACTAAGTCAGAGGCACAATATTTCGTATCTATGCAGTACACATATTACCACTATGAGGGGTGGCAATAGCAATATTCATCAAGGACACCCTCACCTCATGGTTGGTGGCAACACACGATGCATTGGACACCATCCGGGTGCAATTAACCATAGGCAAGACTGCTCTGCAGTTTGTAGCATGTTACAGGCCATCCTCTGAAACTCAGGTACCTCACAGAGCTTTCATGAAAACAGTGGCAGGGATACATGTACCTGCAAACACCATCACACTGGGTGATCCCAACTATCCAAATATAGACTGGGATCAGTACTACAGCCCCAACACTCTAGCCCACAGGTTCCTAGAGTTCATACACTCACATGCCATGGAAGAACTAGTCACCATCCCCACAAGAGGAGACAACATAGTAAATCTCATCATCACAAACATGGGGTCACAATGTTCAACACCAGAGGTATACCCATCATTGGTGAGATCAGATCATAACCTACTCTCAGTGGAAGTCCACATCCCACCCCCACCCCAGATAGAAAAGACAACAGTGCAGAACTTCTCAGAAGCCGACTACACACTTCTAATGACTGGTGTGGTCTCTTTCAAAGCCCCCAAGCCAGCAGACACCATTACCCAAGCCACTGTAACACTTACAACTGCCTTCTACCAGCACCTTCAGGACTGCATGGATGAGGCAATCCCAAACAAAACACAGACTCGTTGTACCAGAGGCAAGCGTCCAGTGTGGTGGACCTCAGCCATAAACAAGCACTACAACACAAGGAAGGAGGTACTACAAGATAGAGCGATATCCGTGGAAGGGTAGACACCCCTGCTCAATATAGGTGAAACACTGAGTTCCCCCATGAAATCATCCAAGGCGAATATTGGGAGTAAACCCACTAAGGACTCACAGGACAACCATGAGGCCTTTTATACATACGTTACACACCTGGGAGGAAACTCCCAGATATGCTCAGAATAGGCTCAGAATGCTGTAAATATCACTGAACCTACAGACATTGCCAACATACTGGCTGACAGGTTCAGTGCAGATTTCTCCCCCCACCCCTCCACCACAACTGGAGAGATATGTATGAAAGAGGATTGTAGCCCCCCAAACATCTCAAATGCTCAGGTGGGAACTGCTCTATCCAAGGGAAAGAACGCAGCATCCATGGGACTAGATGGTGTCCCTGGTTTTGTGCTCCATGAACTCACTCAAGAATTAAACCCGCAGTCAGGGCAGCTGTTTGATCTTAGCCTCAACTCAGGATATGCTCCCAAGGAGTGGCATATGTCAATGGTGGACCCACTTCACATGGGGGTGCCTCCACCAACCACGGAAACCACCATCCCATCAGCTTGACAAGCAGGGTCTGCTAAGCTATGGAGAAGATCATAATGGAAGTCATAGATGAGGACATAGGGGACTTGCAGACATTAGATCCAACCCAGTTAGGCTTTGTCGAGGGCAGATCATGCCTTTTAAACTTGGTTGACTGTTTCATAACAGACACCAAGGCCATTGACAAGGGCAAGGCACTCCACACAGCCTACCTTGACCTGGCAAAGGCTTTCAACACAATACCCCACTCGGGTATCATTGAAAACATCACCAGCTTAAATGTGAACCCATACATCACAAGATGGGTTGCAAACTGGCTACGTGACAGAACAGACAGGTTCAGACTTGCTGGTGCCATGTCACACTCCACAACTGTCACAAGTGGTGTCCCACAGGGCTCAGTCCTGGGCCCACTATTGCTCAGCATCTACTTTTCAGAAGTACAAGCAAACACAGCAGGATTATGGCTGACAAAGTTTGAAGATGACTGCAAACTGGGAACCATAGTTGGACACCCATCTGACACAGACATCCTTCAGAAGGGTGTCATAGACACGGATAACTGGTGCCAGAGCCATGGCCTTACATTAAACACTAAACAATGCATAGCCATACCCTTTGGGAAGAACAAGGTTACCACTAGTTCCCATGTAGGTGGCAATCCTCTAAGCACACAGGAGGTTATCAGGGACCTGGGCACCCAGGTTGACAGTAACCTTTTGTTTGACACTCACGTTGCCAGGGTAGTTAGGTAGAACTTCTACATTGCCCACCTCATCATGCAGGGATTCACATCTAGATCCAGGGAGGTCATTGTTCCCCTGTACTCTGCACTCATCGGACCATTGATTGAGTGCAATGCCCCATTCAGCATGTATATGACCCAACACCTATGGCAATTGGATGGGCCCACAAATTCCTCGACAGGAGGAGAAAGGGTCTCAAGCATATTTCTTATGCTGCCCGACTGAAGGAATTCCAGCTTGATTCCGTGACTTACCGTCTGCTCAGAGGTGACCTGTGCCTGACATCCAAGGCCATGTCCAAACCTGAGTTAATGTACACGCTTCACCTCAAGACCTCTACATCCATCAGAACTACAGTGGCAGGAGATTTAAACCTCAACATAGATATTAATAGGATGTGCTGGAGGGACAGATTCTTCAACCAGAGAGTCCCTATGCTGTGGAACAACATCCTGGTACATGTGAGGCTGAGTACCTCACTGGCTTTGTTCAAGTGAGATCTTAATCAATGGATGGGAGATTGCAGGTATGCCCCAGGGATAACCTCAGTATCACTGCTTGTCAGAGGCACAGCAATATAATGTGCAAATTATCCGTCAGAGTGAAGGGGCGGCAGACTCCACAGAACTCTGGTCTAGGCTTATAAATGCCCTAGGACAGATAGCCTAGTATGAACCTGTGAACCTGTGAACATAGGCCTGGGGCAGTTCCTGCTATTAGGACAGTGGTCTGCAGCAAGCTATATAGTAGTAGTCAGTTTTAGCCATTGGTGTTTGACCATGGCTAATGCATGTTGCTTCTTGTTGTGGTAACAACAGGGGTGTGTGGTTATCCATGCCATTTATTGGTAGTCACCCTCATTTTGTATCTTGTTCCATGTTTTTGCACATGTACATCACTGTATGAGGTGTGACCCTGGTAGTGTCAGGGTGCTGATGTGGGCTTTGACCCTGTTTTCTATTACAGCACTGATATGTGCATTCCCTATACTGTGTGCATTTACACTGCACACATCTTGCTGTTTATACCTTTGGCATTGGGTAGCATTACATCTAGGTTCCTATCCCTTGTGATAGCTATGAGGTGGGTTTGTGTTTTTGTGGTTTATGATTGGTGAGGGTGGATGTTAGTCATGGTCCTCAGGTGTGCATATGATACATGGTGTTACATTACTTAACACATGGCATTCATGCCTCGGGTGGTGCTGCAGGGCTGCCTCTGTCGGATGCACATACTACACTCCCTGTACGTTTGGAAGCAGGTTGTGTCATGTTAGGCATCCCTGTTACTGTATGAGTGAGTCAGAGCGGGTATCAGTCCCAGTGTTCCTACTGACCAAGCATATGTGCTATGCGTTGCCTCTTTGCCAAGGCCAGGGCATACTGGGCACGCCTCCTTCTGCCTACTGGGACAAGGTCAGGTTGTTCCTCCTCCGAGTCACCCCCTGCCTGTGGTGGCCTTGGCAATGGTGGGGGGATGTTTGGCCCAGCCCTGTGCTGGTCCTGCTGCAGCTGTTTCCGCAGGATCATATTATGTAGCATAGCACATATCATGATCATTTGGGTACATGTAGTTGGTGTGTACTGCAAAGCTCCACCAGACGTGTCCAGACACCGGAACCGTGACTTGAACAGCCCAAACACACGCTCTATGATATCACGTGTTTGTGCGTGTGCCTCATTATGGCGTTCCTGTTCGGGTGTGTGTGCATTTTTGATGGGTGTCATCAGCCACGGCTCAAGTGCATAACCAGCATCCCCCACTAGGTGTCCGTGTGGGAAGTCCCCATTGGCAAATGATTGGTACAGCTGCGTCAGATGCCAGATGTGGGAATCGTGGTAGCTCCCAGGGCAGCCAGCACACACATTCATTATTATGCCCTGGGCATCACACACGACCTGGCAGTTGATGGAGGGGTATCCCTTGCGGTTAATGTAGACTCTACCCCGCTCACCGGCTGGTGCCTTGATGCGTATGTGCGTGCAGTCTATTGCACCCAGCACCTCAGGGTATCCCGCTATTTGCTGGAAGAGACGCATATTGCTGGCCACAACCTCACGGTCATTAGGGACATATATATGATCACTGACATGTGGTGACATGGCATCCAGGAACTGGTGCAGTACCCTGGAGGCTGATGCCTGTGATATCCCCATCATATCGCCAGTTGGTCTCTGGAAGGTACCTGTTGCTAGTATTCTTAGGCCAACACATACCTTGGTTTCCACTGGGATGGGTTCCCCTCTGTTGGTTCTGTGTGTGAGGCGTGGCCTGCACAGCTCAACAATCTGCTGCAGGAGCTCTCTGTCCACTCTATAGCGCTCTACTATCTCCAGCTCATGTAACCCATGGTAGGTGACCCTGGGCCTGTATACTCTTCTCCTTCTCCTCACTCTGGGTTGTCTGTCAGCATCTGCATTATCACCACCCTCAGCAATTCGCCTATGTCTGATTATAACAGCTATGGCAGCCCCTAGCATTTCTGCTCTGAGTTCAGCTTTTTTCAGTTTTCAATTCTGATAGCTTAGTTTCTGGCAGTATCTCTTGTGAGAAACAGCCTGCACTGCTCTTTGTTGTGTTTTAAGTGCTGGGTTGGGCTTCTAGTCTGCCTGTGTAATTGCCTGCTTCCAATTGTTTCCACCAATTAACTCCAGCAGTATTCCCTGGCAGTTTCCCTGTATTTTGGTTGTTTCCTGCTTCCTCTCTGTTTCCTGAGGGGGAGCAATGTGCACACCAGCTTAAACACGCTCACAGTCACTTAAACGCGCGCACACATCCCTACACGGTGTTACACGCGCGCACACATCCTTACACGGTGTTAGCTAGGCTGATTCATGCTAAAACACGCGCACACTGCCTGACACACGTGCACGCCCGCGCAAACCATTGTAAACAGTTTGCAACGCGCTCCCACATGTTGAACCTGCCTTGCACACACGCGCGCATGCACGTATATCAAGAAACTTTGAGTGTAGGGATAGCGTATGCCCTCAATTTCTTGACTTTCCTAGTGTTCTGTTGGGACACACCTCCCTCCCTGATGTCTGTCTGTCATCTCTTACCTTACATTGCCCTCCAATCTGGTACATTTCTTTCTATCCTTCCCCCCCATGATGTCACCTACCTCTTACTCTGTTCCTCCCCCTTCTCTAAGTCTTACACTACTCAGAAAGTGCTCATTACCTATGTGGCAGTGTGATTCAGTATTGTAACCCTCATTTACATAGGATTGCCTAGTAATGCTTAGTTACATATCTTACACGGAGCTTCCCCCCCTTGACAACCACTAAACGGAGGCCATATTGTTTTTGCTCTGCAAGTCCCTCCATTCACATTTCATGTAATACATAAATCCCACAATTGTGGGCTTATAAGCTTCGGTTTTCAGTTTTAGGTAGCGCACCCCGTTTGCACGGGTGTGCGCTACAGTTAAACACATAAATCCCGTGAAAAAAAAAAGTTATATAACTTTTTTTTGCAACACTTTTTCATGCCAATGGCCACATATTTGGCCATTGGCATGCTTACTGTAACAAATGCACCCTTTATTTGGAGCTGACATAGCTCCGTTTTTAATTTTGCAGAAATGTACTCAGTTGTCAGCTGAGTACAATTCTGCAGCTAACACGTCCGTTACACGGACTGGTTTGGGCTTCGTGGATCGCTCACATACCTCATTTGCATATCTTGGAGCTGCAAATGAGGTATTGAGCATTTCCACGCCCACTCCGTGTAAGAGACGTGTTAGCTGTCTCTTACACGGAGATTTGGGCTGTTGCTGAATCAGGAGGCTTACACGGAGGCTTATACTACTCTTAAACTCCGTGTAAGCCTTCCTGAATCTGTAAATTCAGCAATACGTGATGTTTTTCCAGTAGGAACAGCTTAAACAGATGTTTCCTTTCAGAATGGCATCCTCACATCAGCAAAAGTGCTTAAATCACAAAAGAACAATAGAAAAGTCTAAAAACAGACATTATGTGACTTCCCAGGAAATGTGTTCGTGACTAGCTTTCTATATAGCAGTTCAGTTATGTGAGAGAAGGACAGAGAGAAGGACAGAGAGAGGTATTTTGTAGAAGTCATCATTCATATCTGTAATGAAGGAAAACTTTGTAATATATGCTACAAATCTGACAGACTACGTGTGGTTTGTTATAAAATAAGTTATCTATGACTGTGCTTATAGCTGCAAAATATATTTCTTTATCAATGTGCAATTTGAAAGGCTTGGTACTTTAAACAGACTACAGATGGAGTCATGATGTGTCTCTGATTCAGCAGTAAACAGCACAGCAAGACTGTGTGTCTTAAGAAGACTTCAAATCCCACAGCAAGCAGTAAGCAGAGCAAATCAATAGAATTTTTCATATATATATATATATATATATATATATATATATATATATATATATATACTTGTTTCCTGCCTTTCTGAACTAGTATAGTCCAGTTTTCAGGTTATTGCTGAATCCATGGCTGTGTTACAAGTTTCTGTGTTGCCCATACCTTACTTGGATAGAAGGAAGTTTCTCTGTTCACCTGTGATAGAGGGGAGCTTTGAGCAGCCTATCTGTCCCTGGAGGAGTGGTTTCAGCCCAGAAGTTAGTAGTTTATTGGCCGTTTTGGGCTAATTGCTATCTCTTTCACTTCTCTGCTATAAAAAATGCATTTGCACAGTTTTTGCGCTTGTATTCTGCTCAGCAAGTGCCTTCCAGGTGTTCTGCAGAGTCTAATCCAGCAGAGAGACAAAAGAGTGACTTTGGAGTGATTAAGTATAATTTTTCTTCTTTTCTTGCTGTCTTAACTAATTCCGCTTAAAACGCCACTTTCTTTAGCGAATCTGTGATTTAAAAAGTTTGTTATGGCTACATATTGTACTTATTTGCTGCCTGCACTGGAATTAAGTCATTTTTGTGTTTAAATAATCTGTTTAACTGTTGTAGGCTACACACTAAAGTGTGATATCCTTTTCTGTGCATTTAAAGTGTTGTTTTAATTATAACTACTCTATTTTCTGAAAAAACAAAACAAAAAAATATACTTGTTACCCGCCTTTCTGATCTAGTATAGGCCAGTTTTCAAGTTATTGCTGAATCCAGGGCCGAGTTACAAGTTTTTGTGTTGCCCATACCTTACTTGTATAGAAGGAAGTTTCTCTGTTCACCTGTGAGAGAGGGGAGCTTTGAGCAATCTATCTGTCCCTGGAGAAGTGGTTTCAGATAAGAAGTTAGTAGTTTATTGGCCATGTTGAGCTAATTTCTATCTCTTTCACTTCCCTGCTATAAAAACCGCATTTGTGCAGTTTTGCACACCGGGCAGTGCCATTTAGCTAGAGTTAAACTATTGTCGGCTCCACAAAGTCTACTCTTCAAATTTTCCCTTGGAAATAGACAAACCTTCAACTTTAACACTCAAACTATTCATTTCACAATCAAGTACTTGCTTAAAACTCATATCAAGCACTAATTAACCCTAGCACTAGACCCCCCCCATACTGTCCAGAAGGACAAGGCTGTCAATTTGTCCCCACCAGCCAATCAGAAAAACAGCTTACTCTAACTATTCAGGCATGTCCAAAGGGCAGTTTCCAGTGTACTCTCCAGTCCAACTGGTGAATCTGGGCATTTTGAGGCAATGTTACAACTGCCTCATGTACACAGACAACCCTCTCCTCCTACCATCAAACACTAATATATGTGAGAGATGCAATTATACAGCCAAACTGGAGGCAAAGCTCTCTCAACCCAAGACTGGAACTGACAGTCAAGAGGAGAAAGGTAATACTTGCAACACACCACCAGTCTCACATAGACCTAATAAACCAACACTGGCAAATAACACACATGAATACATGAAAACATACTCGGAGGCTCTAAATAAAAATATGCAAAATCAACAGAAACCTCCAAAGCAGGCATCCAAGCAACCTCCACACCCCATCAGCAACCATGAAACACATACTTCACATAATCAATGTGCCACACAATCACAACCCTTAACGCAAAATAACATACCAAACACACTAGTAATAGGCAACTCTATAGTCAGGCACACTGATATCCCACTAACTAGGCTGGACAAGGAGAAGGTTACAGTTAGCTGCCTATCGGGTGCCAGGATCCGCCACATAACACAAGCACTAAGGTCACTCCAGAACAAGTACAAATACGACTCTGTCATTGTCCATGTTGGTGTGAATGACCTGAGACATACCTCCCTGGACTACATGAAAAGAGACATGGAAGAGTTCTCTGATCATGTAGCCCAGGCCGGTATGACCCTGACCCTGAGTAGCATCCTGCCCTCACCAAGAATTATGCCACAGTATAAAGAAAAAATGATCAATTTCAACAATTGGCTACGTTTCTGGTGTCATTCATAGGGGATCCAGTATCTGTCCACCTGGGATGACATGCTTGACAAGCCACGTTGCTTTGCAAGAGATAGCTTGCACCTGTCACCCTTAGGCTTTCGAATACTGGCCAAGGCTCTTGCCCACTCCATAGTGCCATTTTTAGGCAAGGCTCAAAAGACAAACCCACCACCATAAATAGCAAAAGTAACCAAAAATGAGGGTAATGTTACTCAATGCCAAAAGTATAAACATCAAAATGCATGCACCCGAGGCATGCCTCAGTATGGAGAACATTGACATCTGTGCAGTAAAAGAAACCTGGTTTAAGGCTCCTGAGAGCACCCCAGCACTACTAGGCTATAACTCATACCATACCTTTCGGCCACAGAACCAGGACCGTAACACAAAAGGCAGGAGTGTATCCATATTTATCAAGGATACCCACACCTCCAGATTAGTGGTGCAGCACAATGCATCAGAGATCATCCATGTGCAACTAACAACGGGCAAAACTACAATCCAAAGTGTAGCTAGCTACAGATCACCCACCATGGCCCAGGACCCCCATTCTGCATTTCTGGAGACACTGGGAAATATGAAGATCCTACCAAACACCCTAATACTGGGTGATTTCAATTACCCAAACATAAACTGGGAGAACTACTCAAGTACTAACTCCCTTGCCCAATGCTTCATAGAATTTATAAACTCGAATGCCCCAGATCAACTGGTCAACACCCCCACCAGAGGGAACAACATATTGGACCTGGTCATCACCAACATGGGTGACCAGTGTTCCACACCGGAGGTCAACCCCTCGCTGGTTAGATCAGACCATAGACCAATCACACTGGATATCCACATTCCGCCCCCACCCCCAATCATGGAAACCACCATGAAAAACTTTTCAAAAGCAAACTTTACGTTACTTAAGACCGAGGTGGAAAGGTTCACAGCCCCCATGCTAAAGAATAATACTGTCCAAGCTGCTGAAACTTTTGCAAAGGCACTCTATGAGCATCTGCAGGAATGCATGGATTGTGCTATCCCAAGTAAAACCAAGACTCACTTCTTCAAGAAAAGGAAACCAGTCTGGTGGACCCTTGCCATAAACAAGCTATACAACAGAAGGAGGAAAGTTGTACAGAAAAGAGTAAAATCCCAAGAAGGAAAGACATCCCTGATCAGAGTCAGCAAGAAACTACGATCCCTCATTAAATCATCTAAGGCTAGTTTTGAAAGAAAAATTGCCAATGACTCCAGAGATAACTACAAAGCATTCTTTAGCTATGTCAAGAACCTAAGTGGAAACTCTCAGATCTGCTCTGAGTTAGTGCAGAATGGCACAAAATACACTGAACCAACTGATATTGCCAACATTCTGGCAGACAGGTTTAGTGCAAACTTCACCCCCCAAAGAGCCTCTAACTATACCAGAAGAATGTAGGGCCCCATCAATCACTGACACATAGATTAAAATAGCCCTATCCAAAGCCAAAAACACAGCTTCTATGGGACCGGACGGTGTCCCAGGCTGTGTCTTACAAGAGCTCCAAAATGAACTAACCCCTCACCTAAACACACTGTTCAAACTCAGCCTCTCTACAGGCTACATACCCACAGAGTGGTGCACAGCAACAGTTATCCTGTTCCACAAAGGTGGAGCCACAATGAACCCCAGGAACTATCACCCTCTAAGCCTGACTAGCCTGGTCTGTAAGGCTATGGAACACATCCTCATGGAACTCATTAAGAGAGACATTGGGAATCTCCAAACCTTGGACCCTACCCAGTTTGGCTTTGTTAAGGGCAGATCATGCCTCCTAAACCTGGTGGTCTTCTTTGAGATGGTTACCATGGCATTAAACGAGGGAAAGGAGGTTCACACAACCTACCTAGACCTCGCAAAGGCTTTCAACACCATTCCCCTTTCTAGTATTATAGACAAGCTCTCTAGCTTGGGCATAAACCCCTACATCACAAGATGGTTTGCCAACTGGCTCATGGATAGAACCTACATGCTGAGAGTTGCAGGCACTATGTCCGACTCTAAACCGGTTACAAGTGGCGTCCCCCAGGGCTCAGTCCTAGGACTCCTCCTGTTTGATATATACTTCTCAGAGGTGCAGGCAAACATAGGAAGAATATGGCTGACTAAGTTCACAGATGACTGCAAACTAGGGGCCATAATTGATTCTCTGTCTGATACAGACACCCTCCAGATGGGTATCACTGAGATGGATACCTGGTGTCAAAATCATGACCTCAAGTTAAATGCCAAAAAGTGCATAGTCATCCCCTTTGGAAAAAACAAAGTAGCCGCGAACTTCCACATAGGTGGTAGTCCCCTAAATACAGAAAATGTAAAAAGGGATCTGGGGACCCAAGTAGATAGTAATCTCTTCTTTGATAATCATATTGCCAAGGTGGTTAGAAAATTCTTCTATGTGGCCCATCTAATCACAAAAGGGTTCGCATCTAGAACAAAAGAGGTTATTGTGCCTCTCTACTCATCACTCATTAGACCCATCATAGAATATAATGACCCATTTGGGATGTACCTTACAAGACACCTGCAACAGCTGTAAAGACCACAAAAGTACCTAACCAAGAGGATTACTGGCCTCAGACAGATGCCCCATGCAGCCCAACTCAAGAAACTCCAGCTGTACTCGGTTGCATACCGCTTACTCAGAGGTGATCTCTGCCTGACATACAAGGCCATGTCCAACCCAGAATTGATGGCCATGCTCCACCTAAAAAGAAACAAATCCCAGAGTGCCACATGCTCTAGAGATATAAACCTCACCACAACGATAAATAGGACATGCTGGAGGGATAGATTCCTGTCCCAGAGACTCCCCATGCTTTGGAACAGGATTCCAATATACATCAGGCAGAGCCCCTCACTAACACTCTTCAAGAGAAACCTTGACGGGTGGATGGGAAACAGAAAATTTACCCCGAGAATCACTGCAGTGGCTCTGCTGGACAGTGGCTCAGGGAACTAATGACTCTGCTGGACAGAGACACAGGGAACTAATTTAATGGGGTGGCGAAAGCCAACACATTCTGGCTAGGCTTACAAATGCCCTTGGGCAGGTAGCCTAGTACTTACCTATGAACCTATGAACCTAACTAGAGATAGATATTTTGTGACCATACTTGGTGCAGTGGAGAGTCCAAAGGGTAATGTATCTGATAATGCGATCCAGACACAAATAACCTTAGTAAACACCTGAAATCTAGATGAATAGAGATATGATGATAAGCACCTTTTAAAACTAGTGTTATCAGGGAACTTGAATTGGGAGAAAGAGATAACAGGTTGTGAAGTGACATCATTTTGGACATTGACAGTATCATAAAAAAGGTTTTAGAAAAGAAAAATCCAGAACTGGTCTCCAAGTATTTTCTTTGTTTGGCACTAAAAACATCCTTAATTTAAAAAAAAATAAATCTCCTGCCTTGGAAGGAAGAACTTGTTCTATTACTCACTGGGATAGCATGTGATGAAGAACAGGTGGAAATAAGAGTCTAGTCTGGAGGATGAGGTAATATCCCATAGAAAGGAGGAATTTTCTCCCAATGGCATCTGTAACTTTGATAAATGATCTTCGTAACCCATTTGTCTGAAAGTATCTGTTGCCAAAGAGAAAAGTGGAGATTCAGACTTTCTAGAAGGGAAAAGGGCTTCCAGGGTGAGAGGGTGATCATGGATCCTTAAATAGTAATTCTGATTTGTTGGACTGTCTTGGTTTTGGGAGGTTCCAGGATTCTTTTTGGATCCCCCTTGACATTTCTTCTTAAATGTCTGTTTACCTGGATTTTGTTGAGCCAGTCTATTTTGTTTTTGCCAAAATTGGAAGAGGGGTTACAGAATCCCTTAAAAAAATAGAACTGGAGGACTTAAAAGTTTTATAGATTACCTGTGCCAGTTTACTCCCTTCATCACACTTTTCAATCATTTCTGCAGCAGAGGGGGTAAAAAAGTCAATCTCTATCCAAAGGAGAATTTAAAATCTCATTTTAACATAATCTGGGTGGTTCTGAGAAGACAGCCAGCCAAATGTTCTCAAAACAGTACCAGTGGCCATAGTTCTGGAAAAAGTATCAACTAAGTCATACACACTGCAAACAAGGATAGTGGCCTCTACAAAGGAAGAAATTAAATGATTTAAAGCAGAGCCTCACAAGAAGAAACTACAGAGAAAACATTAATCATACTTTCATAATTAGAACAAAGTTTAATATATAAGCCTGACAATTCAAAATTCTGAAAATTGAAGTTCCAGAAGCATACACATTCTCCTATACTTATCAATAACCTCCTCAT
Source organism: Protopterus annectens (assembly GCF_019279795.1). NCBI lineage: Eukaryota > Metazoa > Chordata > Ceratodontiformes > Protopteridae > Protopterus > Protopterus annectens. The sequence continues at coordinate 1,757,871,302 of NC_056732.1, read as the reverse complement.
CCTTCAAAAAGAGCGGGATGGGAATTAACTAAATGCTTCGCAGAAGTAAGATTACCTAAATCTACAGCTACTGAGTCAGGTGTGGGAAGAGTGTATATAAACTTAAGACTGAGGAACTGTATACAGTCTACCTGCCTTTTTAAGGGCAGCTGCTTGGCTATCAGGAAAAATGAAGACAGTAGCATCCACATCCTCCAAAGCTGACAGAACTGGAGGAATAGGTGATGGTTCTGGGAATTCCTTCTGTAACAACTCATAGTATTTTATGAGGGATAGATAAACCCCAGTGTTCTCCAACTGAAAACACAGGCACATTCTGGAAACAGTCTCAGTGAAAGAGAACCCCCCCCCCCAACAGGGAGAATCAGAAACCGAGTTCCTAAATCTAAAATATGAGGAGAAAACCCTACACCTGTCCCTTCATCTTCCTTTCCAAATTCAGAATCTTGAATAGATTCAAGTAAAGAGGTTACTTTATAAGAAGGATCAATAGACTGAATTAAACCCTGAGACAAAGTAAACTACTCCTGTCTAAAGAAATTTAAGGAGTAGTGTGTACATGTTTAGTTTTTCTTTTCTTTTATTACAATCAAAATGTGTCCAGCAGTGTTATTAATGAGTAGCAGCTTCCCCAGGGATTGGCACAGTATTCAGAAACACCAGGGAATGCTTCCCTGTTACCTGTTTAAGACAAAAAAGAGTGGCTGTCCCTTGCCTATTCAGGGGACCTCAACAGCCACAGAGGATGTGTCTAACCGGATTCACGTCATAACACTGAAATATCAAAACACTGAAACTCAAAACACTGAAACCAAAACACCGAAACTTCAAAATCTTGAAAACTCAAAACACTGAAAACACATATCATACATATACTGAGTTTAAACAACATAAATCATAGCACTTTCTACCAAGTGTATGCAGGGGGGCTACGCCCCCCACACCCCCTGCTACTTAAATATATCAACGCAAAGATTGCACTTAGTGTAGTTAAGTGGGCATGCCCCCCTGCTTACACTTGGTAGAAAGTGCTATGATTTGTGTTGTTTAAAGTCAGTATATGTATAATATGTGTTTTCAGTGTTTTCAGTGTTTTGAGTTTCAGTGTTTTGAGTTTTCAGTGTTTTGAAGTTTCAGTGTTTTGGTCTTCTATATTATGAAGTTTTCTTATTTTCAGTGTTTTGATATTTCAGTGTTATGAAGTGAATCCGTCTAACCACCAGTCCATAGTGCCTTCAAATGCTACATTAGAGGAAAAGAGATCTGTGGTAACAGATGAGTGGTGTGAAGGGCCACATCACAGTCACCCACCTGTGGCTGAGGCAAATTGCTAGAGGTGGCAAAGGTTGTTTGTTTAACTTTTTCTTTTTGTGGCTGGAAGAAGGATTAACCATGGGAACAATGTTTTTTGCCATTGTCAAACTGAAAGTTATGCCTCTTTACCATTGAAAACAAGCAGTAACAACTGGAAAAAATGTAACGTCTTTAAAAAGTAATTTTTTTCACATAAAATACAATAATCACACTTTAAAACTTTGCCAGCCCCAAAGGTTACACAAACACATTTTTCCATGGAAAAATGTTTCTTAAAATACTTTAAATGAATTTTAAACTGACAGGAAAAAGACAGATCTCATTAAAATATAATACAGCCTTATGGCAGTCTCTTAAAACACAAACTCCTAAAATATAACTTTCACCAATCTCATTAAAAAATATAATACAGCCTTATGGCAGTCTATTAAAACACAAACTCCTGAAATATAACTTTCACCGATCTCATTAAAATATAATACAGCCTTATGGCAGTCTATTAAAACACAAACTCCTGAAAAATAAGTTTCACGAACAAGAAAGTATTATTATTATTCATTTTTATTTATTTATTTATTTTTTGTTGACCAGGTTAATCCCACTAGGCTAATAGCCTCTTTTAAATACTTTAAATGAATTTTAAACTGACAGGAAAAAGACAGATCTCATTAAAATATAATACAGCCTTATGGCAGTCTCTTAAAACACAAACTCCTGAAATATAACTTTCACCGATCTCATTAAAAAATATAATACAGCCTTATGGCAGTCTATTAAAACACAAACTCCTGAAATATAACTTTCACTGATCTCATTAAAATATAATACAGCCTTATGGCAGTCTATTAAAACACAAACTCCTGATATATAACTTTCACCGATCTCATTAAAATATAATACAGCCTTATGGCAGTCTATTAAAACACAAACTCCTGAAAAATAAGTTTCACGAACAAGAAAGTATTATTATTATTCATTTTTATTTATTTATTTATTTTTTGTTTACCAGGTTAATCCCACTAGGCTAATAGCCTCTTTTCATGGGGTGCCCAAGTTGGTATTGATACTACTAGGGGTTATTTGGCCAGGGAATTGGGAACCACCCCAACTCTTTTTGATAGGTGACAAAGCAGCTGGGTCCTCAGTTTAACATTTCATCCAATGGGTGGCTCACTAATGAATGTAACACCCTCCTTATACCTCACTGCAGTGTCAACAATCAGTCTTCCAGATGTGGGAATAGAACCCACAGCCTTCTGTACCATTCATGAATGTGCTAAATGTTGTGCCACTGATACTTTAAACATAATTTTCAAAATGGAAGTTGTTTCCCCAAAAAGAAACATATCTGTTTAACAGAGGAACAGAACAAGCTGACTGTTGATCCTCAAAAGCCTAAGAGGAATGTATTATACAGCTGCAGGTGAGCTCTGAAGAGGTTTGTATACAAGCATGTATTTTTAATCAGCTCAGCTTGAGCTGACTGACAGTTTGGGACAGTGGAAGGTGCCCTCAAGCTTTGGAAGCTGGATGGCTATTACATCCTTGGCAGGATATAACCCCATATAGCTAAGGCTACTGCAGCAATGATCAATATGATGAAGATTTCAAGTTTGCATAATGAAAGCAAATATTATACTCCTTTAAACAGATTAGTGAAAAAAACAACCAACTATCAAGTCTGTAGATAAATTATGTTAGAATTCTGTGCATAGTTATCTATTCTAATTGATGCACTTATTTATTCTAGTTTATGTATAAGCCTTGTGTGTCAGTGTGTAGTACATTATAGCATATAGTATGATGTAACAGTTGTATATATAGAGGACAGTCACTTCTTTAAAAACATGGAAATGTCTGAAGCAAGGAGTCTGAGTACTGTCTCTTTAAAAATAAAAGTAAGTTATGTTGTGAATAATGTGACCAAAGGGCTTCTCTTTGGAGTAAAGGCTCAAGGTGTGTGTGTGTGTGTGTGTGTGTGTGTGTGTGTGTGTGTGTGTGTGTGTGTGTGTGTGTGTGTGTGTGTGTGTGTATGGTCATATACTCTGTCTACCCTAGACTGTTAAATTGGAAACATTTTCTAGATGGAGATCTGACAATAGCTAAGCATGTTATTATAAATATCAGTATTCTTGTGAAATATTTGAATGCGTCTAGAATACCTAGTATACACCAGATATACTGTATAAGTACTTTAGCTTCCAAAAGGTGCCGCTGTAAAGCACTGCATCCATGGGTAAGTGTAACAATATCCACAGCTGAACATTGCTTACTGCAGCTATACTTCATTGCTGGATGTTGGTAATACTGAATTTAGTGATCACTGTGGTGTTAGTCCTCCTAAGGGTGAAACTTAGGGTAAAGATCATCAGAGATGGTAAGTCCAGTCTTAGATACACCCTAGCATAGCAAGTTAAAATTACAGAATGTATTGGCTTAAAATATAATAATAATGTGTTGTAAAATGTATAAACAGAATGAAAGGGAGTGACACATTTAAGTCAATCACTCTTCAACAATATGTGCTTTATCAGGATACATTGCAAATGTCGAATGGCTGAAATGGTGAACAGCATAACATCGATCACAGAAAGTCAAAACCAGTAATCTGATATGGCCATTAAATAGCAGGAACTGAAGTCTAATCACCAAGTTGATATGTATAATTAACAGGAGCTGTGGGGAGGCAGGTACAGCTTCCAACATGGAGGTGCAGGGAGGCTTGCCCCTGCCCCCTCACCAGATAGTATGTCAAATTTTTTGGCATTTTGAGTGTCGACCTTGTGTGGTCACTTTTATCTTGTTTAGCATTTCTGCTATTTGACATTTTAAGTATATTCCATTTATCTTACCATTTAGGAGAAATCTGGAGATGAGTTTTATAAACTCAAAATGTTACTAAGGCGTGTGTACCTGTGTGCTGTTCCTCATTTTATCAGTCATAGTATGAGTTAATGTCACAATCAAGAAAAATATCTGTAAGTCTGCATCTGACATGCATAGAAAGGCAAGTTTTCTGCATTTAAGAGGAAGTTCTGTGAAGCTGTAGTATTGTTATACTATATAGTACCATTGCAGAAGTAATATATAATTATGTAACTGCCATAAATAGTATTCAATCTATTACTTAATCAAGGAAGTACATTATAAATATGCTAAATATGAAGCTAGTCTAGGCACTCTGTTATTAGTTAAAGTTGAAATTATTGATCCATATGAGATAATCTTTAGAATGTTTAATTTTGTAGTAAATATATGCAACATTAAAACACCACTAATTATAATACAGCAACAAGATTTACAGTAATTGTCTGAAAACATACACTGCTATTTTGAGGTGTGTGTGTATGTGTGTGTGTGTGTGTGTGTGTGTGTGTGTGTGTGTGTGTGTGTATCTTTCTGTTGGTCTGCACTGTAATCTGTAATGCTTATATGGCTGCGACTCCCATCACACCCTGCTACCTGATCCCCAAAGTGACCCGTGCTATAAGGAAAGGGATAAGTAGCAGGGTAGCTAACAAGGGCTGCTAAAATCACTTCTTTCCAGTCCACGACCATCTCATAGTATAACTTCATACATGCATAAAGGTATACTCTCCTTGCAATGACTTGCAAAGACTTAAAAAGACTTAAACAAAAAAAAGAGTCATGGGCATTCAGAAGCCATATAGCTGACACTCTTGATGTCCGTAAGTGTCATCTGTATATATCCAATGGACCTCTATTACAGGAGGTTTAAGGTATCCCATAGTGAAAACTATAGCTTGGCTAGTTTTTTTATTGTATTGGTACACACACACACACACACACACACACACACACACACACACACACACACACACACACACACACACACACATATATAAATATATGTATATATACATACACACTATGACTGTGTTTAGAATGTAAAATTGATAGAATTATCCCCCCCTTTAATATTCAAAATGATTTTAATTATGCATTTTCATTTCACAATCAGCTATGAAGTACCTCCTCTCTTAAATCTAGTTTATTCTGTAGTTCCTTTTTCTATTATACATAACATTTTAGAGAAAGTAGAAGAGTTTTTATTTGTAACGTGAATATTTTTGTACATATTGTATGTGGTTCACAGAGTGGTGTTACAAAGCACTTTCTGGTTAAGTGAAATACTCAGGATCTCAGTATACAAATGGATACAAAGGGATTCAAAACAAGAACATACCAACTGCTTAGTATAGGAAAAGTTGAGCATTAGAAATTAATAAGCTGAGTTGGACACATAGTCAATGCCAACCTAAAAATATTAGTCTAGACATCAAATTAAACATCAGATCAACATATTATATTATCATAGCATAGCAAAGGTAATATCATCTAACTTAAATAATAGCAACAACAAAATAAATTATGACAATTATTGGTACAGAGAATCTGTTAAATTTGATGTTGCATAAAATGCTAGGTTTTGTATCTGAAGTGTAGTTAAACCTGGATATACCAATACTTGAGATAAAATTCCTGGAAGTTATTGCCCTAAAATTACTTGTAGTTAGTGTCCTCTCTCAGCAAACAGGCTAGTACTGGTCACCACCCTTAACAGTCCTCACTTAACTGCATGGTTAACTGTACAGTTTGTCCCTGTATCCAGCTAAAGCTGAGTCCAGTAACCGGGGGAGTATAGCAGACCAATTATATTCCTTTTATACATGTCTACCCCTTAAGAAAATCATGTACCTCATACAAAACTACAAAAAACCCTAGAATAACTTGTCTGAACTCTTCTACATGGATGGTATGTAAAACCTAATAATTATCCCTAATTATGAAATCCACTGTTCTTTGATTCTAATAAGGACCCACACCCATGCAAATTTAGCTAAGACCCAGCACCTAGCTTCTACAGGAATACTGATACCCCAAATGACCTGAACTAAATGGTGACTACTGTCAAAACAGTTGGACTTGTGGTCAGCCCAGAACTTCTATTCTTCTGAACTTACACAGCCCTTACATAAACTGGATTGAGAGTCCTACTTTCCTACCTTTCTTTGCAGGGTCCAGTAACCACTATAAAAAAGATAAGAGTTTGGAAATAAGGAGCCTCGAAGCAGATGAAACTGCAAAGGAGCTGAATTTGATGGTGGACCTGTATTAAAGAGATGGAACCCACAAACCAAATAAGGTACCCCTACTAAACCTAGAGCACTTGATAATAGTTTTCACTCTTACTCACAATCACCGGCTAATGCACAATGTATGTACTGTACCTGTGATCTATGTATGTATCCTACCTATGTTCCTAATTTCAGCTGTACACAACAAATCTATTAATTGCCTTTATTTTTAAATTAATATTTTCTCGTTTGTTCTCCCCACTGTAACTGTTTTTGTGCTGCATACCACTGAAAAACATGTCTATTGTAATTTGTGTGTATACTGATCATGTCTTAATATCTAAATGTATCAGTAATTTTTCTATGTGAAGCTTTTCTCCCCTGGGCCTCTGCTGAAAAAGGGCATTTTTGGCTCAGTCAGACATCCCTGGTTAATAAATGTAAAATAAAATAAAAATGAAAAAATAAAATGTGGTCTTGCACTAGACTAATAGTGTCTATTTGCAGGCAAGAGGTAAGAACCTATACCAGTGCTGTGAACTTACTTAGGGCATCACATCCTGAGAGTAGTCCATACTTGTATTAAATGGAGATATATCCAAGGATGGGAGGCCCTGTTTAGTAACTAATGAGGAATGTGTCACTACATGTCCTGACTGAAAGTACTTCTATTTATCTGAGTTGGGAATGTCTAATTCTGATTACAAGTGTGCAAAACACATCAAGCAGAATACTCCGCCTACCCCTTAGACTAACTGGGGTGCTCATATTATGCCCTTCCTTTTCCAGTCTCCCCACCATAACTTTAAATCCACAACATTCAGCTCCTGGTGACCTCATAAAGTCAGTTCTGTTCCCCGTATATTTACTGGAGACCTGCCAATGTACACTTTCCTCAAACACTTAAAGTTTTTCCAGGGTAAACCAAGACTTACATCAGGATGGCAGGCTCTTACTGTACCATTCTACAGCTTTACTGGAAGTTAAATCCATTAAAGCCCCCTTGGTAACCATCCACACTAGCTTCCAACCTGGAGATACATATGTGCATTACTGAACAGTAAATACCTTCTCCATTCTACCCAAATCAAGGAAGATCCACTCCTCTGCCATCTACAGGGATCTGAAGAGCACACCAATCAACAAAAATGTCCCCCCATTGCACACAAACTAATCAGTCTCTTAGTTTTCACCAATTATTTGCAGGTGGGGGGAGTGGGTATATGCCTCATGATATAATATATGTTTGGAGAGGACTTTATTTTAAACACAGAAATCCTACTCCAACAGCTTAAGTACAAATTCCTCCAGATATGGACATGCAGTAATAGGTCATCCATCAGGAGACAAACATTTAACCTAAGCATCTTCCAGGGATTTACATGTAAAACAATATACAAATTCCACATTGGTGCTGCTGACTATTTAAATGGTGCTGGCCACTCAGACATTTTAGGTATGCAGGGCTATGGTTGTTATAATATTAGAATGCATGTATGATGCACTCAAAGACAGCATGGAGTCATTTTCAGCTACAGTTCACTAAAATACTATATATACACTTTAATTAACCTGTTGAATATTAGAATGGAAAACAGACTACTGATAGGTAAGATTTTCCTAGATCTTTAATGTGTCTCTTAAGCTGTGGACCACCAACTGCTAATTTAACATCAGGGACAAATGGTTATTAATGGTTAAGATTTATTATTATTTATTTATTTACTGACATTTGTTGACCGGGAAAGTCCACATTTTCAGTGGAAGCCTGGGGAGAAAAGCTTCAGTTATAGATCAAAATTTTTATAGAAAGATAATATTTACAATAATAAAACAGTGTACAAAATTGTTATACAATCTCCTAGTGATTAGTAATATACAGAGTAGAAAGTTTTGTATAATCTAGTTAGATGTTAGTAGTACCCATACAGTATTTTTAATGGCATTCAATCTATGCAGGGAAAAGGACAGTTAGATTGTTTCATAATAAACAGTTAATTTATGCATTTCATTACATGGGAAGTTTAGGATTTGGCCTACATCAAGATAATGAATGACATACCTTAACTGATGTAGAAAAGTGAATAAAGTTCAGAGGATTTACAGATTATTACTTGAAATTGAAAAGAGTCATACTAGTCGGCAAAATCTTAGAATTTGTTATGGTGGTCTATAGTTCTGCAGACAAGGACAGATTAGATTGTTAAGAATGTGGTATTTAGGGTGAATTTGAAGGTTTTTAAGGAATCAAGTTGTGTAATAGAGGGTGTAGGACATTCTATAATTTTGCTATGGAATGGGAGTACAAGCTTTGCCCAGCTCTCCTGATGGGTTTGGATACACTTAGAAGCTGTTTATTAGTAGACCAAAGAGGGGGTGTAGGATTTTAGGATAGAATGAACTGAAGGACAGTTTTCTGGGTTGTACACTAGTTTATGAGCAAGAGTTAGTTGGGTTTAGGTTCATAGGTTCATACTAGGCTATCTGCCCTAGGGCATTTATAAGCCTAACCAGAGTGTGTTTGGCTTTTGCCACCCATTTTAAATTAATTTTGCTATGCCCTTTTCGAGGTGAGTATACTGTGCCTCTGTCTAACAGTGACACAGAAGTGATACCCGGGGTAAACCTACGATCCCCCATCCACTCATCAAGATTCCTCTTGAAGAGAGTCAATGAGGGACTCTGCCTAACCTGGACTGGGATTTTATTCCAGAGTGAAGGGAGCCTCTGGGTTATGAATCTGTCCCTCCAGCATGTCCTATTTATTTCAGTGCTGAGGTTCAAGTCTCTCGAGCACGTAGCTCGATGGGATTTGGATTTTCTGAGGTGCAGCATGTCCATTAATTCCGGGTTGGACATGGCTTTATACGTCAGGCACAGATCGCCTCTGAGCAGGCGGTATGCCACTGAGTAGAGCTGGAGTTTCTTTAACCGGGCAGCATATGGCATCTGTTTGAGCCCTTTGATCCTCTTGGTGAGGTACTTTTGGGGTCTTTCCAGTTGCTGCAGGTGTCTGGTAAGGTACATCCCAAAAGGGGCATTGTACTCAATTATGGGTCTGATGAGGGATGAGTAAAGAGGCATGATGACCTCCCCTGATCTAGATGTGAATCCCTTCATGATTAGGTGGGCTATATAAAATGTTTTTCTAACCACTTTGGCCACGTGGTTGTCAAATGAGAGATTGCTATCAACTTGGGTCCCCAGGTCCCTAATTACTTCTTCCATACTTAATGGATTACCGCCTATGTGGTAATTTGTGGGCACTTTGTTTTTGCCAAAGAGGATGACTATACACTTTTTGGCGTTTAGCTTGTGGCCATGGCTCTGGCACCAGTTGTCTGTTTCTATGAGGCCCTTTTGGAGGATGCTTGCGTCAGCTGGAGAGTCGATTATGGTGCCCAGTTTGCAGTCATCTGTGAACTTGGTCAGCCACAGTCCTTCCGTGTTGGCCTGTACCTCCAAGAAATATATACCGAACAAGAGAGGTCCCAGGGCTGAGCCTTGTGGGACGCCACTTATAACTGGTTTGGAGTCTGACATGGCTCCAGCAATTCTAACCATGTGGGTTCTGTCCTTGAGCCAGTTTGCAACCCATCTAGTGACATAGGGGTTTATATTTAAGCTGGTGAGCTTGTCTATAATGCCCAAGTGGGGTATTGTATCGAAGGCTTTTGCGAGGTCCAGGTAGGCTGTGTGGACTACCTTCCCCTCGTCAATGGCCTTGGTGGCTGTTTCAAAGAAATCAACCAGGTTTAAGAGGCAGCATCTGCCCTTAACAAAGCTGAACTGGGTAGGATCCAGTGTCTGTAGGTCCCCAATATCTTTATTTATGAGGTCCATGATGATCCTTTCCATAGCTTTGCAGACCAAGCTAGTCAGGCTTATGGGGCGATAGTTTCCAGGATCTGTTGAGGCACCACCTTTGTGGAGAGGGACCACTGTTGCTGTATGCCACTCTTTGGGTACATATCCTGTGGTAAGGCTGAGATTGAACAGTAGTTTTATGTGGGTGCAATGAAGGTAGTGGAGGAATTCAAACCATTTCAGTTCCTTAATGGCCTGGCAGTTGTGTATGCAGTTTGGTAGGCCAGAGGCAAATTTTGGGATTCTATAATAACATGATTGTAGTTTGTTACTCAGAGATGTGTGTAGGTTGGTAAAGATGGGGAACCATAGAGGAGGGAAGGGAGTAGGAGAGGATTTGCCAGTTTTATTTTTGTGGGTTTGTTAATGTAGAGTTTATAGTTTGCCTAGTTTAAAATGTGCTTTTTATTGTACTAAGAATATGTTGTCTGGAAGGTAGTTTGTCATCTATAGTAATGCCTAGCAATTTTGATGGAGTTTATATCAGATGATCGTAAGCTGAATATATCGAAGCGCACAGCATCGAACTTGCAACCTTGAAACCAGAAAACATTGAACGTGGAAAAAAAACTAAACACCCAAAACAACACAAAAAACACTCTATGCAGGGGGGAAAGCCTCCACTGCACCTCCCACACACCCCCTAATTAAATATACCAACTCTGAGATTGCACTACAGTGCAGTAAATGGAAATCTTCACTTCCCACACCCTTTGGCGATCTCCGCTTTCCATTTTAATGTTTTCCATTTTCGAGGTTGCAAGTTTGATGTTTCAAGCTTTGAAATTGTCAGCTTCCGATTTTGTGATATACACCCATTTTGCTGTCTTCATTATTTCAATTTTGGTGTTGTTTTGGGAGAAAATGTTAAAGTCCTGTGGAGGTGGTTTAAATGAAAAGAGTAATAGCTTAGATTTTCCTGGGATTTAGTAGTAGTTATGCTTCTTTTAGCCATGCTTCTATGGTAGGCACTTTGTGTTATTTTTAGGAAATCCGGGAAGTTGGTAGAGGAGGATATGATGGTAGAATCATCCTCATATTGGATGAGTGAACACTGCAGTGAGACTGTGAGGAGATTATTTATAAATACATTAAAAAGCAGAGGCCCAAGAATGGATCCCTGGGGAATTCCTGTCTTATTAACCAGATAACCAGATTGATTGTTTTGCCATCTGACAGATTGCGAATCAGGTAAGGGTATGTTCAGAGCACCCTAATCTTGCTAGTTGCTGGAGTAGTTTAGTATGTGATACTGTGTCAAAAGCTTTTCATAGGTCTAATAAGACCACTGTTGTCAATAGACCAGAGTCCAGAGCTTTGTTAAGAATATCAGTGAAAGAAAGTAGGGCTGTAGTAGTGCCTGTGCAAGATGGTGGGTAGGGGTGGGGATATTATTGTCAGAGACGTGTTTTAGTAGTTGAGTGTGTATACACTTTGTCAATATTTTAGCTAATGGTGACAGAATGGAAATGGGCCAATAGTTAGTTAAATCATTAGTATTTCCACCTATATGCAATGGAATTATGATAGATTTCTCCCAAATTTGGGGAGCTGTGGAGATGGATCGGATAATTAGGATACTGATGGGGTAGGCTATTGCTTCAACACCAAGTTTCAAGTATTCAGAGGGGAGATTATCAGTGGATAGGGACCATGGTCTTAGTTTAGTTAGCAATTTAAATACTAGAGAGGTGGGCACTGGCTTTAGGAGAATATTGGAGTTACAGGGGTATAGTTAGTGGCTGCTTTGTGGAGTGAGGGATGTAAGCTGGGATTCTCATGACATGAATTTGAAGTACTTATCTTATTGTTGGAGGTTAATTTGAGATTGGTAGGGAGTTTTTTGAGAAGCTTAAGAATGTTGTCGATAAAGTGGGAGTTGAAAATATGGGGGTATGTGTTATGGGTCTTTATTAGGGGATGGCTATGCATTTTGTGTGGTCCAAGAATTATGGAGAGAAGAGACTGATTTCCAGAATTTTTTTTTGGGAGTTGTTTCTTTAACTAGATAACTGTTGTGAAAAATATATATGTTTTTAATTTTTAACTAATTTCTTGGCTTTGTTACAAAGTTGTTTGAAGTTAATTTAATTTGCTCAGCTCTTGATTTGATGCCATTCTTTCCAGGCTTGGTCTCTGGAAAGAAGAATTTATTTTGCTGTTTTGTAAGCCATGGAGCATGATTAAGTTTTGTTATTTTGTACCAAATGGGGGCTAAAGTATTTAGGGTAGCAAGGAAGACCTTATTAAAATAGTTTACAGTATGTTCTATGGATGAGATGATGTTTTTTTTAAACAAATTTATTAATTTTCAGATATAAGCAACCAGTTACATAAAATGCTTTACATAAAATTCAACAATGAAAGAAGAGAAAACTAAAAACAAAAAACAAGTAAAGTATTTACAGAGGTGTCCACTTTATAAAACTACATTAAACCTTAGGATATATCAAGTGACTTCATAAATAAACAGACTATTTGTGTAATAAAACTTTTAACTTATACCACATATTATATGAAGACGTATTTCTGATAGAGCTTGATTTCATGGTCAACAATTTCAAGTGACAAACTTCAGTAATGATTTTCTTAAATTCTGAGGAAGAGGGTGAAGTAGCAGACTATCAGTTTCAAGTTATAACCTTTCTAGGAACAGTTAAAATAGACCAAACCAGGAGGTATTTAAGTTTTTACACAAGCAGGAACTGGTGTATTAAATAGAACCAAAGATTTAGATAGGACAAAGTTATCTGAAAATAAAGCCAGAATAAAGCCTGAAGAAAGTTGATTATGTTGTCCCAATAGACTTTAAGAATTATGCAGTCAAAAAATATATGAGACCAGTCAGCCTTTATTTTATATCTCCAGCACATACTATCTTATTAATTTTCCCGATTATTTGAGGTGTCAAAAAGGACTTGTACATACATTTCCAGGCAAACAATCTCCATAAAGGTGAGGAAATAGTCTATTTGGATGATTCTAATATTTTCTTATCCTGATCATTAGCTGGATTATTATTAACTGAGGAGAAATAGTTCTCTGGATAACTTTTTATTTCATTTCTAAATATTTTATATATTTGTGAAAGTTTGCCATTATTAGGAAATTTATGTTGTATAGATAGAGCCAAAAGGCTGAATAATTTAGGGGCAGACACTTTTACACTAGTTGACTTCTTCTAAAAGATGTGTTTCTTGCAAAAAGTCTATATGAGACTTGTGTAGTTTCAGGTATTTAAATAAACTTCCCCTCTTACAAGGATTATTTAGGCCATTGATATTAATAGATATACATTTTAAAAGATACATATTGGTTACTTAGAAGATTTAAGCTACGTTTGACCATTGGTATACTTTGTATATAAGAACAGAACATCACTCCATCAGCATCAAAAGGACTATTAATAAGTAATAGATCTGTCAAAATCCAAAGATTAATAGAATTTAAAATTGAATATACAGTAGACACCAAAAAGAACATGAATACCAGAGATAAGAAAAAATCATAATTCTATATTGTCCCAACCCTTTCCTGAGTTACAAACTTTCAACTTGAGCAGCATGCGCTACTCAAATCAACCACCCAACCAACAGCAGCAGTTATTCAACCTCCACCACATAATAATGAGTTATTTAACATATACTGCTATAAAAGTAGTGAATTCACAAGTTCTTGGAGTTGAAAAATTTTAATCAATTATTGTAATAACAAGATTTCTGTTGTCTATTTAATTACACGGTTCAAAATAAGGAATATCAGCACTTAAATAAGGAAGAACTAATATTATCATGTGACGTATTTCAATGTAATCTGCTGCAGCTTAACTGAGACAGAAGGGCTTCTAGTATACATAGGTTCATAGGTTCATACTAGGCTATCTGCCCTAGGGCATTTATAAGCCTAGCCAGAATGTGTTTGGCTTTCGCCACCCATTTTAAATTAATTTTGCTATGCCCTTTTTCGAGGTTAGTATACTGTGCCTCTGTCTAACAGTGACACAGAAGTGATACCCGGGGTAAACCTTCAATAACATAAACAGGATAGCAACAGGAAACACCATCCCAATCTTGAGATGATAAAAAAAATGAAAAATAACAAGGGCCTATTCAGCCCATATATCAATCAATAAAGTTAAAGATTGAATGAGTTATAGCAAAGTTATTTTATATGTCTTACTATGTTAGTGTTAAAATTAATTATTCCTTGCAATAATAGCATACATTAGTGGGAAAGAGCACTTCAGATGCATTGTTTGCTCTGAGAGTGTTGATGGAGAAGTACAGAGAATGTCAGAAGGAGTTGCATTGTGTTTTTTGTAGACTTAGAGAAAGCATATGACAGGGTGCCTAGAGAGGAGTTGTGGTATTGTATGAGGAAGTCAGGAGTGTCAGAGAAGTATGTAAGTGTGGTACAGGATATGTACAAGGGTAGTGTGACAGTGATGAGGTCTGTGGTGGGAGTGACTGATGCTTTTAAGGTGGAGGTGGGGTTACATCAAGGATCAGCTCTGAGCCCTTTCTTATTTGCAATGGTGATGGACAGGTTGACAAATGAGATCAGACAGGAGTCCCCGTGGACTATGATGTTTGCAGATGACATTGTGATCTGTAGTGAGAGTAGGGAACAGGTGGTGGAGACCCTGGAGAGGTGGAGATATGCTCTAGAGAGAAGAGGAATGAAGGTCAGCAGGACTAAGACAGAATATATGTGTGTGAATGAAAGGGAGGATAGAGGAATGGTGAGGATGCAGGGAGTAGAGGTGGCGAAGGTGGATGAGCTTAAATACTTGGGATTAACAGTTCAGAGTAATAGTGAGTGTGGAAGAGAGGTGAAGAAGAAAGTACAGGCAGGATGGAGTGGGTGGAGAAGAGTGTCAGGAGTGATTTGTGACAGATGAGTACCTGTAAGAGTGAAAGGGAAGGTCTACAAAGGGTAGTGAGACCAGCTATGTTATATGGGTTGGAGACAGTGGCATTGACAAAAAGGCAGGAGTTTGAGCTGGATGTGGCAGAGTTAAAGATGTTAAGATTTGTACTGGGTGGGACGAGGGTGGACAGGATTAGGAATAAGTATATTAGAGGGTCAGCCCAGGTTGAAAGGTTTGGAGACAAAGCCAGAGAGCCAAGATTACATTGGTTTGGACATGTGCTGAGGGGGGATGCTGAGTATATTGGGAAAAAGATGCTAAGGATGAAGCTACCAGGTAACAGTAAAAGAGGAAGGCCTAAGATAAGGTTTATGGATGTGGTGAGAGAGGACATGCAGGTGGTTGGTGTGACAGAGCAAGATGCAGAGGACAGGAAGAAATGGAAACAGGTGATCTGCTGTGGCGAGCCCTAACGGGAACAGCCGAAAGAAGATGATGAATAATAGCATACATTAGTGACCAACTACAGTAGTTACTAACATTCAGCGCCTTAAAGATGAAAGCAATATCATAAAATGTTTAGGTAAAACATATAACATTCATTATTCTTTTAACACATGAATTATCAAAGCTTCTGGATGATCATGTAAGTGATGTCATATATTTAGCATTCTCATAGTTTAAGAGAAAATTATCAAGCAATTTGTCAATGTATTTGCTTTAGGTTTGTATTTTAGAATAAAAGGCATCTATTCTTCTCTAATTCAGAAGGTTATGATAAAGGCTATATATATATATATATATATATATATATATATATATATATATATATATATATATATAGATATCTATACCCTAGGAGCATGGAAAATAATGTGCTCCTACAAATAAATAACGTAGCAGTAAATTGGTTCCTAAACAAATTTTGTTAAAATATCATCTATTGACATATGTGCAGCAGGTAAGGGTGATAAAGGATAATGAGGGAAACGTACTCACAAGTGAGGAGAGTGTGTTGAGCAGATGGAAAGAGTACTTTGAGGGGCTGATGAATAAGGAGAATGAGAGGGAGAGAAGGTTTGATGATGTGCAGATAGTGAATCATGAAGTGCAGTGGATTAGCAAGGAGGAAGTAAGGACAGCTACGAAGAGGATGAAGAACGGAAAGGCTGTTGGTCCAGATTACATACCTGTGGAAGAATGGAGGTGTTTAGGTGAAATGGCAGTGGAGTTTTTAACTAGATTGTTTAATGAAATCTTGGAAAGTGAGGGGATGCCTGAGGAATGGAGAAAAAGTGTTTTATTATTATAATAGTTATTTGTTTGTTGTATATCAGGCTGTGACTGTTGCTTCTTTAATATTATGGTTGTGAACCTGCTATGTTAACATTGCAAGCTCTGAGTTTTAACAGATTTACAAGCTGTGTAATAGTTATGACAGCAGTGTTTTATTTATTTAATATAAGTTTTAGCATGCTATGCTGATTGTCTTTAACAAAATGTAGTTTTGTTCTAAGCTTAGATCTAAGTTATTTTAAAACATGTTTTTGTTACAAGTGCACTATGCGAATGGGGAGAAAGTATTGCTATGTTTTATTGCCTCATTTTTTAATCAGGCTGTGACTGTTGCTTCTTTAATATTATGGTTGTGAACCTGCTATGTTAACAGTATGAGCTCTGAGTTTTTAACAGATTTACAAGCTGTGTAATGGTTATGACAGCAGTGTTTGATTTATTTACTATAAGTTTTAATATGCTATGCTGATTGTCTTTAACAAAATGTAGTTTTGTTCTAAGCTTGGATCTGAGTTATTTTAAAACATGTTTTTGTTACAAGTGCACTACGCAAATGGGGAATATGTGTTGCTATGTTTCATTGCCTCATTTTTTAATTGCTTAATTGCCTTTTAACTAGATTGGTTAGCTGGTTCTTAAATAGTTGTGTGTAGGAACTGTTTTCAGGATCTGAGGAAGGCACATGCCAAAAGCGCTTATCCTGCTCTTGTTTTTGTTGTATTAAAGTTCCAGTTTTATGTCTATGGAATTACGCTCCTTTTTTGTTTTCTTGTAATTTATAAGGTGTTATAAGGGGTCTACTTTTAAACCTTGAAAGATTGAAAGACCAACTTTCAGTATCTCGAGATGTAAAGAATTAACATCCCCTATACCAAATATTAAAAAAAACAAATATCACTGTACCGAAAATTCACAATACTGAATTTTTAGCAAGTAACATTTTTTAATATAACCACCACCAAAACATCACAAACACCACCACCCCCCTACACTGTAACTAAGCAACTAAACACACACACCAAGAAAACCCACAAAACCTATGCATAAGCAGGGAGGATGCACCCCTGCACCCCCATGTGGGGTGCTGTACCCCCCACCCCTGGTACTTATATATACCAACTCCGAGGTCACACTACCAAGAAATACACAAAAAAAATCTACTGTTATGCACCCTACTCTTACTCTGCACACCATCAAACATAAATGCGAAAAATACACATACTATACATTCAAAAAACACACCGCCTTAGACACTAACACACACACACACACACACACACACACACACACACACACACACACACACACACACACACACACACACACACACTCATCTATCTAACCCATCCACCTCCCAAAACTTCCTACCCAACTAAAAAATAGAAAACCCTACCCAAAACCCTTAAACACTTACAACCTACCTGAATCTCCGTACATAACCAGACATCGTCTACTATGTCTAACTTCCAGATGACAATACACTGCAAACACAAACCACACCACACCAAAAGCAGATTCGGTAATCTAAAACTTGGTAAAGTGCAGTTTTCGAATAACTGCACTTTCGATATATTTGTCTCAAGATACTGAAAGTCGATCTTTCAGTCTTTGGAGATTTAAAAGGGATAAGTAGTAGGTTTTATAAGAGGACCTAGCTGAAGTATAGGGAATTATTTTGAGTTTGTTGTTGATGGGGAAGACTCTGAATTTGGTAATGCATTCATTGGTACAATTGAATAAAGATGATGAGACGTTAGAGATGCTAATTATGTTGGGTTGCAGTGCTGTAGTTAAGGGAGGTTCTTAAGAATAATGAGAATTTTATGCTCTGGAGGTAGGTGGCTTCGGTTAGTATGAGAAGAAGAGTGCTGAGACAGAAAATGACAACAATTAGCTATCTGATGTTGGGCATTTTGTAGTTTAACTGATATAGGATATAAGGTAAAGGTGAAGTTTGTGATATTAAGATGTTTGAAAATTGGTTGATGTTGAAAGTATTATTGGCTCTTAGTAGATGATACTTGGGTGCAGTTGTGGAATGGCTGATTGGGTGATGGCATATAGGGGAGTGATCTAAGGGAGTATATGTGTAATGAAAGAGGGGGTAAGTGGGAATGGGAGTACGGTAGTGGAGCGGTGAGAGCCCGAGTATAGCAAGTGAGAACAAAGTCGATAGAGAAAAAGAACCAGCTCAGCAGTGACTCCAGAAACAATCAGGGAAACCAGCACAGATCAGTGCATAGTTTGACTGTGTTAAAGTAAAAATGAAACATTGCAGCTGTGTCTCGCTGGCCACTATTGTGATTTCACAGTGTTACAGACAGTGCTGGGTATGTCCCTTAAGAAATCAATCTACAGTGGAAAAGGTTGAGAATTTAGGCGTAATAGAAAGACAGGAGTACTGTGGATGCTAGGGGTGAAGCAGTCAATATATGAAGAACAGTACAATAGCAAGTTATTTGAACAGGACATACATATTTCAGTTTTCAAGGATTTGGTCAGCATTTGAAGGGTCTGAGCTGATACTTGTGCTGTAAGGTCATGCTCTTGATTTTCAGAGGAGTAAATTGATATTTTAATTTTCAAGGAGTTGGTCACCATTGGAAGGGTCTGAGCAGGGGCTTGCGCTGTAAGGTCATGCTCTTGATTTTCAAAGGGGCAGAATGGTGAACACACTCCAGGTCAGACAATAAGGGGCCAAGTTGCACTAAGGAGAATTCAAATAAGATAAAATTAAATGGTCATGAAACGAAGATAAAATTAAATGGTTATAAAACTACACAAATAGCAGAACATTTACCTTAACAATGCTATCTCAGACATTGGGTGTCTAACAAAAATGTTTCTTGCCATGATAATAAGAAATCAGAAGAAACTTTCAAAAGCCCAAGCACCTTATACTAAGGATCCCAAAGGAATATTAAAATCCTCTAATGAGCTTCAAAGGGAATCTGCAAATTGTGTTACAAATTATCTTTTGGCAGACAAATAGAAAAAAGTACCATTAGAAATTATGAATAAAGTCTGGTATTAGCATACAAAGCAAATCTAGCATGCAACTATATACTACACTACATGAAAGTGGTAGTTAGGATACTTTATTTAAAACATAAACTAAATTAACATAATACAAATGCATTTTCACAAGGGTTTCATCAAGTGTATTATAAAAACCCTCCCAAACCACTGTTTTTAAAAAACATATATCACTATATGTCACATGATTAATTACATATTCATTATATCAAAATCTCATAAACATTTGAACTAACTGAAAGTGTAGAAACAGTAGTCAATGTCTTGGATCATTATCTTTAATACTGGTTTTAGTGATGTATACTTGGTGTTTGGGCTCAGGAAGGGAGTCTTAGCTTTAGGGTGTGGGAGGGGGATTTTAGGTTTAAGGAGTGCAACAGGAGACATATGATATTTTATTTATTTATTTTATTTATTTTATTTTACATTTGCTAACCGGGCTAGTCTAGCTGGATACATTTCCATTTTCAGTAGAGGCCCGGGGAGAAAAGCTCCGGCAAAAGAAATTAATAATTAAGAAACGCTTCTAATAAATGCAACAAGTAATACTACATTAGAGTAAAAAAGGGTGATATTTAACAAATAATATCAACATGGAGTAAGAAATGCATACTATGTACAACAAATAATAAGAACATGGAGTAATATTTACACTATAGTTTACTACCAAAGCTAGATAGAAAAACAGTCAACAATGTAATATAAGAGTGTGTTGCTGTTAATTTAAGATCTTCATTCCAGTCTGTCTTACTTGGAATTAGCATATAACATTTGTTTTAAGTGTTGGAAAAACAAGGCAAGAAGGGCAGATATAAGGAGTAAAAAGGGGAGAAAGAAATAAGTAAGTAAGAAAGTAGTGGGGGTTGCTGTAGGGGCAAAGGTAGATGATTAGTCAGGGTTGCTACAGGGACATGATAAGGCAACAGGAGAGATTTTTAAGTTTAGAGAGCAATAAGGGCTTTTAGGGTTAAAGATAGAGGAGAGTTTTAAGGGTAAATTTGGGGTTCTGGAAGGCCTATATAGTGTTAAAGGATACGGTATTGGGAGGGCTTAAGAAATATGGGAAATTCAGTTAGTGGAAGTTGGAGTACTTCCATTTTTGAGCAAATAGTAGTAAGCAAGAGTGTTGTGAGCTACTAGCATGTGAGCAACATTTGCAGACCCTGTGCTCAACACACCTCCTAACTTGTCTAAATCACTAGTCAACCTCTATGCGCTTAACAGTTGAAATCGCTCTACATTCATAAAAATGAAAAGTCAGTGCATACTGGTGCAATGTATATAAGAATTCTTTTTGCTTGGTTTCTTATAAACTTCCTTGTTTGTTAGACCATCTAGGTCCTTATTAATAGTTACATCTAAAAAAAATCATAGCTGAATCTGACAAATTTACATCACACTTCTAAATTGTTCTGTTGATTGCAGATAAAGTAAAACAACATTCAACAATTCAAAATCACCTTAATGCAGTTATTTAGAAAGCTTATAAATGAGATTTTAATATAAAGTATGTGCACTTTTTGATGATGCAATTGATCATGTGATATATGTTTAGAGAACAAGAGTGGTTTGGCAGAATTTTAGAATGCAGCTGATGAATCCTGTGTGAAAACACATTTATATTCTCTTAATTTTATGTGCTAAATTAAGTATTTTAACCATTACTTCAAATTGGTGCCTGGTATAGTTGCTGCTGTTGTACATAAAACAGCAATTTGTATGTCATTGTGTTTTTCATGTATAAACTAAGCTTGTTGGCTTTCATCAGAAGACCCAGTAGCTTAATCATCCCTAAAGATTATTACCAAGCAATCTGCTATCTAGTAGTAATGCCCTACATATATTCTATTGCACCTATCTATTAATCTAATGGAAATTGTGAATATTACCACTGCTACTTAGTAAAACTGAAATATAATTCTGTAAGCATATTATGATATCTAGGGTCTTTGTTTCTGTTTTTTTCTTTATATACTAAGATTTACATGTGTCTGTAATATATAACATTTGCTGTTTTGTATTGTGTTGTATTTTAATGTATTATATTGTGCATCATCTTGCAAAATTGTTTAACAGTGAAGCTTTTTTTCCCTAGGCATTCACAAAAAATGTGCATGTTATGGCCCATTTTGACTTGCCCAGTAAACAAATGTTAATAAATAAAATCATTAACTTGTGTAAATAACACTTAAATACAAGCAGAAATACAATAGTTATTAAACTGTATATGTTAGTTATGATGAAACCTGAATGCAAATGATCGTCTGAAATGGAAATTTATTTATTTATTTATTTATTTCGGTTTGATTACCGGGGGAGTCCACTGGGCCAGAAAGTGTCCATTTTCAGTGGAGGCCCGGGGAGAAAAGCTCCATAAGCAATATGATACAATAAAGGTTACATAATGTTGAAGGTAAAGTTACAATTATAAAATTCATACAGTAAGAAAAGCAAATGCATAAAAAATATACTTTTAAAACACAGTTAAAGATAGTAGAGAACATAATTTACAGGAGTTTTCATTGAGAGCAGCAGGATTCAACTGTCTATACTACAAGGCTCTGAGGTTACATGCTATTTACAATATTTGCATACTTGGAGTCAAGAGAGACATTTCTCAAACAGAGAGTGTAGCTTAGGTTTGTTTTAGGAGAATAGAAAAATATTTGTTTGAGGGAGCATGGAGAAAGGAGTATAGAGAGCTCAAAGGAGAAAATTTCCTAGAATTTATGTAGGGTGAGAGCAGGAACATTTCCGTTTAGAAGACAGGTAAGAGAAAAGTTTGGACTTGAAGGAGTCAGAGTTTGGTATGGTTCTAAGTAAAGGAGGTAGGGAGTTCCATTTTTTGCCTAGAGAGAAAGAGAGAAGGAGCTGGCCTGCAGGATGTTTGGGTTTGTGGATAGAGATTCAATTTTGGTGTTCAGATCTCAGAGATCTATTTGGGATGTATGGGGGAAGGATGTTTGTTAAGGCTGGGCATTTATCTGGGTAGAATATTAATTTGTGAGCGGAAGTTAGTTGGAGATAATCTAGGTGGTTAGAGAGTTCTAGCCAGTTTAGAGATTGTAGGGAAAGGCAGTGATGAGTAGAGTTTTTAGATTTAGTTGCAAATTTAGAGATCTTATTATAGCAAGTTTCAAGTTTGGATGTGTTAGAGGAAGACAGGTTAGTTAGTAGAGGGGCTCCATATAGTAAAGAAGGTAGAAGGTAGGTAGTTGCTAAGGTCTGCCTGGAGGAATTGGAGAGAAAGCGGTGATTCCTATAAAGCATACCTAACTTTTGGTGGGTTTTCTTTATGTTTTGTTGTATGTGGATATCGAATTTAAGGTGTTTGTCTATTGTAATGCCGAGGAGTTTTGCAGAAGGGACCACTTCTATAGCAGAGTTGGTTTGGCTTAGGACTTTGAAGGCATTTTTGTCAAAAGAGAAAGCCCTGGAGGGAAAGAAGTATTTTAGATTTATTGGAGTTGAGAGAGAGATGGTTTTGGTGCATCCAGTTCTCAGTAGTAGAGAAAGCTATTTGGGTTTTAATTAGAAGTTCAGGAAGGTTAGAGGCGGTACAGACTAAGGTGGAGTCATCAGCGTATTGGATAACTGTTGTGTCAGGAATGACAGGTTATTTATAAAAATGTTGAAAAGCAAGGGACCAAGAATGGGCCCTTGTGGAACGCCGGTGGGAGTTGGTAAGAAGGAGGAGGTAGGAGGTAAAATGAAATGTGTGCTGCTTACTTATATTTTAAACATTAATACAATTCCTTCTGCACTTCCTAAATCTAACCTAACTGACACACCCACTGGGGGTAAGGGAGTCTGAATTGCCGTTGTGTTTTCCTTCTCCCTACTAGTAATCATGCACGGTTGCAGTCCATTAGCAACAATCACTGAAGCAGTGTCTGCATTTTGTATACATTTGATACACGGAGCCAAGTATTTGGGCTTCAGCAATTCTAAGGAGTTTACACCTTATTTGCATCTTCACTGTGCTGACAGCATTTAATCTACAGTATAAAAGGGAACCATGTAGCAAGGAAACCTGAAGCTGAGGAGACTTGTTAATGTGGATAATACAGAAGAAGATTGCTATTACTTTGGATTTATATGCATAGAAGACTACTGATCGTGATAAAGGTATGCTTGCATTTGTCAGTTAAATACTGGATATGCTGAAATGTCACTAAGAAAAATCATATATGTATGAATATATATAGATATATATATATATATGTATGAATATATATAGATATATATATCTATGGTTCCCTTCATAATATTGAATTAATGAATGCGCGAAATTCACTAACTTGCAATTATAAAGTCAAACCAACAAAAATCCCAAAACCCACAAGCACAAAAACAAAAAACCCTGAACATACAGAACACATACACTACACAACATGCACACCATACAAAACACATCACATTAACTACAAGCCATACACTACATGTACACAGGCGGGCAAGCTCCTCTGCACCCCCACACCCCCCTACTTATATATTCTACCTCTGAGATTGCACTAATACACAAAAAAAAACCACCACACAGACATTCTAAACTGCCTCGCACACACACACACTCACACACACACACATCACACATACACAGACACATCCAACATTCACTCATACTCCCACTTCCCTACCATTACCCACACGTACAACTTACAAAACACACACATACACTCACTTACCTTCACTTCTGTAAAACATCCCAACTCACACACTTCCCGTCCCGTAGCTGACATGCATAAATGCGGATTCGAGATATTTGAATTCCCGCTTATGCAGATTCACGCTTCGGCATTTTTGACTTTACAGTCTTGAGTTACTGAATTTTGAGCATTCAGTAATTCGGGATTGTGAAGTGGAACCATATATATATATATATATATATATATATATATATATATATATATATATATATATATATATATATATATATATATATATATATATATATATCTATATATATATATATATATATATATATATATATATATATATATATATATATATGTATATATATATATATATATATATATATATATATATATATATATATGGAGTCACTATGTAACTTCAAAATACTGAAATCCCGAATTTAAGTATTCAAATCACATAGCAGAAAACACCTAACACCAAAACCCTACAACAACGAAACTCAAAATCCTGACAATATACTACATGCAAATCACACAGAGACACATACACACAAATCACCCCAGCTCAAATATGACATATTAAACTAAAGATAAGCAGGGGGCAAGCCCCACTGCACACCCCATGTGGGGGGATATGCCCCACCCCGCTACTTATGTATACTAACTCTGAGATTGTTCACTCACAGACACAAATGTAACTCACACTGACACATTTCACACCCCCTTGCACACACACACATATCACAGCCAAAACACACACTAACATACACTAAAGCCCTTAACCAACACACTCATACATACTTACCTAAACGTACATCTATACATTCACACAACGACACACCCTGGCCCCTACATACATATACTAACTCTGAGATCGCACAATCAGAGACACAAATATAACTTACACCCATTCATTTCACAGCCCCTTGCACACACACATCACAGTCAAAACACATGCTAACATACATTAAAGCCCCTAACCAACACACTAAAACATACTTACCTAAACACACGCCTACACATTCACATACTGCAACACCAGAAGCTCTGAAATTCGGTATTTCGAATATCACGCTTCTGGTATTTCGGAATCTTCAGACTTCACTGTTCTAATTTTGAAATACTGAAATTCAGCGTTTCAGTATTTCGAAATTAAATAGGGAACCCACATATACATATATATATATATATATATATATATATATATATATATATATATATATATATATAAATTACCAAATGCTATCTTTTATCTGTATGCATTTCTTACAAGTTTACTGATGGCATAGGCATGTTTTTCAGGGCAATTTACTTTTTCAGATGCACAGCTTTATTAAATGTCATCAGAAGTCCTTATGTTACAACTGCTTTTCTTTTCATACTCTATTGTTATTTTTGTGAAATGTTGTGTGCTATATTGTCAATTACACAGGGGTGTTACCCTTGAAGGATGGCCATAGCCACCTCTAGAGAAGTGCTGTCCACAGGCAGACGTGACTGACAATTGCATACTATTGAATGTTCTGTGGTAAATGTGTATACATGTTTCATGGACAGTTTATTTGATAGCACTTTTAGCAGTTCACTGAGGTTTGTTTGCAATATGTGTCATTTGCCTGTTGTTTTGGGGTTGGGGAGCCAAGTTGCATTTCTGTGTTGGCATCAAAAAAATTTTGGATATTGTTACTGTACTTGTTTTAGAATTTATGTGATACTTATGTGTATTATCCTTCTGTTATGTTTTATGTCAACTAGGAGTACGCTAGCCAGTTGTATCAATCCCATCAAACCTCTATCACTGACCCTGAGAATGAGGTAATCATGGAAGTATTTAGGCAACATGATGCCTTTCTGCTTGAGAGGGGGTGTGGAGATATATCTGACAGAATGTGAAATTGGCAGCAGATAGTAGCTGATGGTAATGCAGTGGGTGAACACAGTAGGACATATGATCAGGTGCGCCATAGGACCACTGACATGATTTCATCAGTCCAGAGTAGAACAGCTGCAGTGGCCAGAAAATGGATGGCTACTGGAGAGAAATTGCTAGAGTGCCACCATTGACACCAAATGAAGAGCTCCTGTCCACTGTCAGGGATCCAGAGACTCACAGGGAAGTGCACAACAGCATATCACAGATGTTGGTGCTAATGTTTCAGAGAGGAAAAGTATGTCCCAGGAGGACCTTCCAGGTAGACTTACCTGTATCAATTGCTAAATATGTCTTGGGTAGTAAAATATTGACAACAAATACTTCATTTTTGTTTAATGTTTTTAACATACATTTTTGGGGGTATACTTTTTTGATGCAGTTAACACATTCAGGTTGATTACACATGGGCTTGGGATAGACTTGTTAAAATTATGGTTAATGGACATATAAAGGGCAAAAGTTTAACCCCCCCCCATTAATCTTCATTAAGATGCTGTGTCCTTACATTTTGCTTAACTTCTTTTAAGACCAACCCACATAATGAGCACATAAGCATCTACACATGGTAAGCAAAACATTTTTATCAGTACTGATGAGCAGTTAAAATAAAACTTTATTTTGTGATGTGGTTGTCAGGACTGTTGTGTATATTGCTGTACTGTCTGTAAAAGTGGCACAACTGTTTGTTAGTATATATTGGACTATAGCAGTGTCTGTTTTAATTGCTTTCCTGTGTTTGTTGCTTATTATCACAGGTGATCCTGACAGTGGAAGTGTGAGATTCCTAAAACCCAGTGTCAGTGTATTAGCAGACTCTGATGATAATGATGGGCAAACAGAGGCACAGTTTGGGGTGTGGAGAAGTTGAATCTGACACCGAGGATGACATTCAGTGATCACCTGTAATTCCATCAGATATAGCCAGCAAGCCTATGCCAACACATTCCAGTGAGTCCTCAGATATTGGTCAGGTGGAAGGTGAAAAACTTGATCAGGGTAATGTGGTTACTGTGGCTTCAGTGCCTGTTGACTCTGGCCATAGCTAAAGCGTGGGTGAGGTGCCACACAGGAGGGTTGGTAGGAGTGCTTGAAGTAGTGCTGCTGTCTGTCGTCCACCTGATGAAAGTGTGTCTTCCCATGTTACTCAGTGTAAGGTTAGGTTCATCATATAGGTACAGGCACATTCCAATAGGTACTCTAGAGAAATTTTTATGGTTCTAGATGTTGCACAGGCTAACATGCATGACTGTCTCCACTGTGTTGCCAATTCAATAGATCAAATAAATGACATTTTGGAATGGGCAGCATCTGTGATGGAATGTTTGCTGAGAGGGAATGGCATCCACATGGGTGTAGGTCAGCAGCATCATCTGATGTCAGCTGATGTGCTATAGTGTGACTACTTATACTGCTCTGTCAGTGACTGCAGAATCCACACCCAGATGTGGCAGACAATAGGGTCATGGTCCTGAGCCTCCTTATGAATAGAGCTCATCCAGCAGACATCAGTCAAATTCAGGTTGCAGCAGTGCATCTAACCATGGGTGTGGACATGCCAGTGCAACTCCTGGCAGAGACAGTTCTCATGGTCGTGTACAACAACAATAAACCAACTCTGCCATGCATGGCTCACACCTGTCTGACATACCAAGACACAGAGCTAGCACAGAGCTTGGCTGTGTCCATGCAGACACTCATACACCAATTTTACCTAGAGGGTGCATACAGACACATACACAAAACTTACAGGGTTCAGCCGTGAGGCCTTAAACACATTTTGTCACACTTGTCATTTGCTACTTTATCCAAATGCCTGCCTGTTTCTCTTTCTTACTCACATGCACTCACTTACCTTTTGTGTCAGCCTAGGTTTCTTGTCACCACCCCCAAAACACCATGTGCAAGTGATGATATCTGTGCCATATCCTTGTTTTCTATCATTTAGATTCAGGGATACATAAACTTTTGTGTCTGATGCTCAGGATGCATAGCAGACTTAGTGTTTAGTATATCAGTGTTTGTGATGTTCTGATTTTCACATATATTTGTGTTTGAAAGTTAGATAGTTGATAGAATCAAAACAGTTTTTTGCATTGCTATTTTTAGAATGTTCTGAGGGTTATGAAGTCTGAAACTGAAATGCATCTCATTACTTTCTAACATCTCATTAATGATTTTCCAGGACAAAAATATGAGGACAGTCTAAAAACATTAGGTAACCATCAATACATTTGAGCAGTATCACACACACACACACACACACACACACACACACACACACACACACACACACACACACACACACACACACACACCTCCCCCCTTTACAGCTGTTAAAATGCATTTCTACAGAAGCCATTAATGGCATTAAACAAACTTTTGCACAGCAGTTCATGAACTTACACCAACTTGCAGAAGTGACACACCAGAAGATAACATACAGAAGTCACTAATGGCCTTTTAAAATACTACAGTTCTCGCAGAAGCCATTAACGGCTGTTAAGCCTTGCAGCAGGCAGCAGTTAAAATACAGAAGCCACTCAGACTTACTGCTTGCACACACTTTGTCAAATAAAATACAATTCTTCTTGAACTTGCAACCGATACAGTTCTTGGACTTACACACATTTTGCGTTCACTTCATTCAATGCACAGACACCCTTGTGTAAAGTACAGACCTGGTTAAATTCAAATATGGCAGCAATTGAAATGCAAACTGAAAAAGAACACAAAAGCAAACCAATAAAAACAAAAACGAGGTCCTTGTCAGCAAAATAACTCCACAAAGAATCCTTAACGTGATTTATTCGTAAAAAAACAAAGCGTTTTCACCACAGAATTCTGTGGCTTCTTCAGAGGAAGTATAAAGTGAAAGAAAAATACACTCCATGTATATCTGGAAATTCAGGAAGTGACATCTTCCAATTTCCTGGGATCCATCAATTATAAGGTTACAAATTTATGTAAACAGATGTATACATGTGCCTCTATACAGGTTCTTATAACCATAAAAACTATTAAAATTAGTATAAAATTGTATGCGTAAAACACATATATAAAAACATATGTTATAAAATGCATTTAAATACATTTAAATAGAAAGGACCAGCTAACCTGTATGGTCAAGTGTATGACATGGAAATTGCAAGTTGCTACTTTATTTGTTATTAACACAATAGTTTATATGTGAAAGGATGTTGGAAGATGTCACTTCCTGAATTTCCAGATATACATGGAGTGTATTTTTCTTTCACTTTATACTTCCTCTGAAGAAGCCACAGAATTCTGTGGCGAAAACGCTTTGTTTTTTTACGAATAAATCGCGTTAAGGATTCTTTGTGGAGTTATTTTGCTGACAAGGACCTCGTTTTTGTTTTTATTGGTTTGCTTTTGTGTTCTTTTTCAGTTTGTGGTTTGTTAACACGAGGCGTCCTGTTTGTCTTGGCATTTACTAGCTCAACAATTTGATGGCAGGTGGTAATGACAACACCAATATTAACGTTGCCGGCTTACTCGCCAGACTAACTGAGAGACTGGACCAGCTAAACTCAAGGATTGACGACATGCAAGCCGCTATACGGATGCCCAGAGTGGAAACTGCTAGAGCCGAAAATTCTACTGGTTTGAGTCAAGCAAGTCTTGATGATTGGATACCGGCAGGACAACCGGAACGACAACGACCACACACTAGCACTAACCTGGGGTCAACAAACACTACGGACAGTATTTTTCCACTGTCCGGTGATGGATCTGTAGTTGGTGAAATGGCAGGACGTCCTGCTAGTTATGCCGTGGCTGTTACAAACGAACGCCCAAGTTTACGGAGTGATAGAACCGAAATGAGTAATTTTACCAACAGACTTGACGAGATAAATTCTGGTTTACCAGATTTGGGAGGTTGGTTACTGGACACTGCCAACTTGGCTTTTGGACAACAAGGTACGCTGTTTAGCAATGATGCATTAAACAGCAGAAATGTATGTTTAGCAGACAAATTGAAGTTGTTTGATTCCAAACTGCTTAGATTAAAAAAATTGCAGTTGGAATCGGCTAACTTTAAGCAATGTGTTAGTGAGAATTTAATACCTAAAGGGTTACGTAACACTTTTGTACCATCAGGCTTAATAACTAACCAGGCTTTTCTCACGGATTTGGAAGCACTTTTCCAACAGCAGGGGGTCCAGCTTTTGGAACTCATTGTTAAGTACTATGCACAACACATAGACTTATTAATGGATGAAATTAACAGCTTGGACAATGATATAAAAATAGATTTGGACTTCACTAGATACAAATTTGATTATGGTAGGATTTTATCTAGTATTGACACATTGTTACTTAAGTTGAAAGCTAACAAAAATAAAAAATTGGTTAGAGATAGGGAAGCCTAATCTAACAATTGTGCTTATCCTAAACTGAAGGGACTTAAGACCACCCGACCAAGTCCTGTGAGTGATAGCCAGATGTCCGACATGGTGGACGATAGGAGTGGGCTCGATGACATAAGTGAGGAGAATAATGAGGGCCATAGCAGTACAGGACCAAGACGAAGTAATAGAATAAAAGGCTTTACTAGAAATAATGATGGGCCTGGCAATAATCAGTCCAACTCAGGTGGCAATAATAAAGTAGTTAACCACAGTAACGGTAATAATTTTTTAGGCCAACGCAACAGCAGGCCTTACACGAACAGGAGAAAGAACTAATTGTGGCCCCCGAGACCGA
Organism: Protopterus annectens; assembly: GCF_019279795.1. Lineage (NCBI taxonomy): Eukaryota > Metazoa > Chordata > Ceratodontiformes > Protopteridae > Protopterus > Protopterus annectens. The sequence continues at coordinate 1,757,840,504 of NC_056732.1, read as the reverse complement.
TGGACTTTTGGCTTGTAATTCACCTCCTACACCTATTGCACATGTTTCCCCTGTTATACTTACTAACAGGAACAGAGACTTTAAGATTTATAATTTCTCTGACATTATTCTTGATGAGCAACTAATAGAATTATTAGCCTTTGGTAATTCCTTTGTCCCAAGTAGACCTGGGAGTATTTCTAGGGAAATTATTGAACTAAAATGTTTTGTGAGGAAAATGAACTTAAAGTTATTGTTCAATCAACAAAATAATGTGGACAATTTAAACACTGGAGGGTGGGGTGATGGACTGCCGACCTTGAAACTGGCCAGTGTTTTTAATCCACCATTGCACGCAGAATTACAACTTTTCGAGAATATCTGTGAAGTAGACTTTAGGCATCTTGCTAGCAATAACAACGACAGGGTAAATAAAGGCAATTTTAATATTTCTAAGGAACAACTTACGTTATTGAATGAGTTTAGCCGGTTACCTGTACGACTAATAAAACCTGATAAGGGTGGGGGTTTGGTCTTATTAGACAACCCCACATATAATGAGAAGATGGCTAGAGTGTTAAACACTGATGCTTATATAAAGTCTTCTAAAAGTGAGATGAATGGCCAAATTCACAGAATTAGGGGTTATTTTAGGGATTTATTCCTGACAGGAAAAATTGACATAGATCTGTACAATTATATTGACATAAATTGTCCTAAAATACCTGTCATGTTTGGAATCCCTAAGATTCATAAGAGCATTAACAACCCACCTATGAGAGCCTTGATAGACGGGAGGTCGTCCATCACTTACCCTTGTTCAAAACTCATCACTAACATTATGGACAAATACATTAAAGCCATCCCTAGTATATGTAAAGACTCGTGGTCTTTCCTTGGTGATATTAATGGTATTCCGCATAATGGAGAAAATAATTTTTTAACCATTGATGTGGTAGACCTATACACTTGTATTCCGCATCAGGAAGCGGTTGAGTGGATAGGCCTTATGCTCCAGACATTTGGGGCTTCCAGGTTGGAGGTTGACTTGGTGACGGAACTACTTGACATTGTCTTGACTTCCAATTACTTCACCTTTAATGGTGACTTCTTTCTTCAAAAACGTGGGGTAGCGATGGGCTCCCCCTGTGGGGCAGGAGTAGCCAACTATGTCATGGGGTACTGGGAGGCCAATATATTAAGGAAGATCCCTGGAATTATGGAACCTGTTATGTTTTATACCAGGTTCCTAGATGACATCTTTATTTTGTTCAGGGGTTCTGAATTGGAAGCGGCAGGTTTAGTTGAAACCATGAATTCAACAACTGAATTCTTAAAATTCACATTCAAATTTTCAACATGTGAAATTGACTATCTTGACGTCAGGTTAGTAAAGGATCCTGTAAGTGGAGGACCGACGTCAACAGTATTTAGAAAGTCTACATACTGCAACTCTTTCCTGCACTTTTCCAGTTTTCACCCGTACCAACAGAAATGGTCCATTGTAAAAGGACAACTGGTGAGGGCAAGAAGAATGTGCAGTACTTTGACTGACTTCAATAAGGAATGTGAATTACTGAGAGAAATGTTCAGTAACCGAGGGTACCCTGACCAAATGTTATTAGACCTTGTTGAAGAAGTGACTACTAAGAGAATAAATGGTTTTTATAAACCTTTATTACTCCAACAGGACTTCACACATTCTGACCACATCACTATTGTAGTACCTATCGAGTCCAATTTAAACAATGGGGAGACAGTCACATTTACAACGTTAAGTGATGAACGTGATTTCTCTTTGAGTTTTATTACTACTTTTAGTAGAAACTCTAGAGGGATTTTGGCCATAATACGTAAAAACTGGCATTTCATTTCTACAAATTTACCCCTGGCTGAAAAACTAGGTAATAAACCTAGGTTCATCTTTAAGAGATCACATAACCTTAAGGAATTAGTACAGAGTGATGAACCGCAAAACACATTCTATAAAAGGAGAGGTATGTTTAAATGTGGTTTTTGTAAATTGTGCAATAGAGTCAGAATAGGTGAAACATTTATGGTCAGAGATAAAAAGTATCACATTCGCTTCACCTTAAATTGTGAAAGTAAATCTATTATATATATAGCCATGTGTGTTTGTTGCCAAGCGTTCTACATCGGAAAAACGGACCGTAGGGTCCGAGACCGAATGTACGAACATATGTATGCCATCAAGAATGAAAAAAGTGATAATGCATTGGCAAAACACATAGGTTCGAACCCAGGTCACAGCTTTCAGTTCATGGCCATTGACCAAGTACCACTGAAGACGAGGGGCGGTCCTTTTTCATTAATCCTGAAAAACCGGGAATTAGAATGGCAGTTACACCTTGATGCCTTCAGGCATCCTGGCTTGAATAGTAACTGTAACATTGCCCCAGTGTTGAAACTGAGAAGTTACCTTAGATAGACTAGGGGGAAGCTTCGGTTTTCTCAGCTAGTTTTGTGTTCTCAGTACTGAATAATAAAAGTAGTGTAGCGCATGCCTTCACTTATGTGGATAGGTGAATGTTCGAGCATTTCACCCTTGAAATCTACTCTGATCAGTAATAAATGGGCATTGTCATATCTTTGATGTTAAACAAACTTAATCCTATTATGGTTTTCGACAACATCCTTTCACATATAAACTATTGTGTTAATAACAAATAAAGTAGCAACTTGCAATTTCCATGTCATACACTTGACCATACAGGTTAGCTGGTCCTTTCTATTTAAATGTATTTAAATGCATTTTATAACATATGTTTTTATATATGTGTTTTACGCATACAATTTTATACTAATTTTAATAGTTTTTATGGTTATAAGAACCTGTATAGAGGCACATGTATACATCTGTTTACATAAATTTGTAACCTTATAATTGATGGATCCCAGGAAATTGGAAGATGTCACTTCCTGAATTTCCAGATATACATGGAGTGTATTTTTCTTTCACTTTATACTTCCTCTGAAGAAGCCACAGAATTCTGTGGCGAAAACGCTTTGTTTTTTTACGAATAAATCGCGTTAAGGATTCTTTGTGGAGTTATTTTGCTGACAAGGACCTTGTTTTTGTTTTTATTAGCAATTGAAATGCATTTTACCTTTTGCCCTCCTTATTTGCCCTCCTCACCTGTAGCAGCTGAAATGCAAGCTGGTCAGTGGAGCCTGGAGCAGCTGGGGAATGCATGGATGGCTGAAATGCATACTACAGATAGGTCCATAGGTTAGTACTAGGCTAACTGCCCTTGTGAGCCATTTTAAGCCTAGCCAATTATCCCCTGTGAGATTCAAACCCTGTAGCCTGTGTTTGTAAGGCAAACACCTTAACCATTAGGCCACCCTCCCAACTAGAAAGTACAGGGATCTCTGGAGCCCTAATTCCGACAGGCTGGCAGTCTGTTCACAGAGCTGACATCATTACACATGCCTCTGCATGTGATGAAGTCAGCTTAAAAGCCAGGGAAACAAAAAAATAAAAGAAAAAGCCAGGAAATTCAGAAATGAAGGGGTGCCATTTGAGAATTGTGGCATCCCATTATTTGGACCTAAAAACTGGTAAAACCTTGAAATTTGGTATGGTTGAGAGGTATGGTCTACACACTTGCTTTAGAGCCTATTGAATAGCTCCTCCATCTTGGATTTGTTGATTAGCATACAGTTCAGCTGGTTATGCTGTAATTTGCATTCCACAATGTTTATTGTGTTTGCACGGCTCTGCACACTGTGGACAGCCACTTACTGAATCCAAAATGGTGCACTATCATGTGCATGTCATACTACAACAAGCATATAGTCCTAGGGCACCATGTTGGGTTTATTCAATGCAGCTCATAGCATACTAAGCAAAGAAGGATTGCTATTATTCACTTACAAATTAGCATTGCACTTTTTTCCTGTCCTATATTTGAGTCTAATGTCTCCTGACTCAGTTTGTGTATTCATAGAATTTGTTCCCCTTGGTATTTTCTAACTTTTTAACTTGATAGATATCTCCAAATAATAGTTAATGTAAGAAATGTTAGTGTTTGCATTTATATTGTTTCTATTTTTTTATTTTCGTATAACTAGTAACTACACTTTTCTTCCCTTTTAACATGCTTATCATTGTGTGTAGACATTTGCAACGAAACATATTTGAACAGCGCTCCATAAGTGCAGAGCTCAACATGCATGGCATTTTCCATTCAAACCATAGAAAGAATTTAAAATGAGAATTCTTGTTCAAACTTCAAGATCGTATTTAAAGGAAAGCGTACCTAGCATTTTTTTTTTTTGAATAAGCAAAGTAGAACCTCAAATTAAGAATGTTCAGAATCCTTTCTGAGGACAGCTCAGATGGGAAATTGTGACTCTTCTACTGTCATTTAACCCCACTGTGGATTTCTCCAGGGAATTTGTTAGTCCTGTCCACTCTTTCCATTGTCCTTTCACTGATGACTAGCAATGGCTGCTCTTGGTGCCAGTTAGTTTAACAGGAATTAAACTGAAGGAAAGCTGATGGATTCTGTTAGCATAAATAATAAAACTCTGGCACCAAAGGATCAATCACAAGGAAAAGATGTATTAGCCAGTGAATGTGACTAACAAAATTGTAGATGAAAACACCAGTTGATATATTATTTCTAAATAAAATAACACTGCCTGGGTCAGGATGAGTTGAGGCCCATCCCTGAAAAAAGTAAGTTACTAACACAGTAGGTAATGTAATTACTAAGATAATAATTCTAACATGAGGAGTGCATCAAGAAATATAAAGCAGCCAAGGGATACAATTTACTGAAAAAGGTAACACTGCAAATGTGTGAGACATGAGGAGTTAACGGATCACTTACAGTATTCAGCATGAATCAAAAAAGCATCCTAAAAGAGAGACTAAAACCAATAACAAATGAGTGTGGAGATTATTGTATAAAATATTTTCCCAAAATGATTTTAAGGATGAAGAATTTTTCTCAAGGTAGTGGTCTGACCTCTCATCAGTTAATGATGGGCCAACCAGTATAGCTACAAGGAAAGGGCAAATGCTTATAGTGTGCAATTGTAAAAGTTACAAGTTATGGGACTTGCTCTGAGACAAATTTGGTTGGGCATTACAGTGAGTCTGGGAAACTAGACAAGTCCAAAGTACAAAATTATAAAAAGCAATGTGAAATGTTTAAATAGAGATATAGGGTCATCAGACTGGCAATACATGTAAATGAGACCCATACTGAGTAGGACCCTACACTAATACAATTATAGGGGTAGGGGTGGTGCAATTTTAATTGTATAGAAATCAGCTGCAAAAATATGCTTGGATTCACAGAGATTATGGAAAAAAATAAAATGAAGGGGAAAATGTAACCAACGTACTGCTCTTAATAAAGGGAACTACTATCATGTAACGCTTATAAGAATATGTAACTCTCTGTGATGGAGTTCAAACTCACTTCTTACTAGGCAAGAACAATGGCATCAGTTCAGGCCAGTGCATATTTTATATGCAGGACAAAAAGCTTTGAAATGGCTACTACAGGGCTGGGTTTGACAGAATCAGTAAGACATAGCCCCAGCCTCCCACCACAGAAAATTAGAAATGCTGGACTTAAAATCAGGATTGATATAAATAAAATGAATAAGAGTGAAGATATATTAACAAGAGTATATTTTTTCATTCTACAGCTCAGAAAAATCCATGGGTAGAATAAAAAAACGCAGTGCTCTTGGAGCAGTTAAATAATGCTTTATTTGATACAAATAGAAAAAACCTTCTGTTAAAATGATTGTCATAAGGACTGTGAGCCTGCAAAAATCACATGACATTTGATTTTGTACTTGTGCTCTTCTGGGAGGGGTATGGTGAGATTAGAAACCATTTATAGTTAATTAACAAGACTGAAAAAAGTTTCATATGAAGAACGGCTCTTTGTTCTGGATAATAAGCACTTTCAGTGTCTGGGGAGAAGACTATTATAGTCTGCAGTGTTCACCATTAACATTATAGGCTGTATACGTCTAGTATTTGGGTCCTACAAATGTTGGCTAGATTTTCTAAGGCAGCAAGCTGTGAGAGCTGTAGCAGAGGATGAATTATATTGGGCCCAAGAAATAATATGGTTGATAGTATGTTCACAGCCCATGAAACAAAAACAAAAGATTATTAGTTTGCACAAATAAGACAAAGGGACAACAAACATGAATCTTCATGTTTGAGGAGACAACCACAGAAATCGGGTATAAGTTGAACAGAGAGCTTAACTAGAGGCATCATCAACCTGTAATTCTGAAATATCAGTATGCAAAAAGATAAGACCTTAGTTAAATGCAGAAAGTAAAACACAGAATGTGCTACTATATGAAGTTTCTTTTCTCCTAAGACAAAGAAGTCTAGACAGATGTTGTAAAGTGCTCCTCCCCTTAACATGTACTTAATTATACATGTACAGCCAGTTCTGTCTCCTAAGATGCACAAATACCAAGTATACATACACAAATACTTATACAAACAATCCTTAATTCTCTGTTTTGTTAAACTCTGATGAAAGATAAGTTTCTACATTTTAAATCAGCATGTAAAGAACCAAGGGAGCCTCAAAGACATAGGGCCAGATTCACGAAGCCTCCGTGTAAGAGTTATAACTCTTACACGGAGGCTGCAGTTAAACAGTGTGATGTCAGCATGTCATGCATATGCATGAGGTGCATGAGGCATGCTGAATCACACTAGTAACTCTTACACGGTCCGTGTAAGAGAGTAGGGGGCGTGTCCGTAGGCTAAGCCCTGCAAGCGGACACGCCCCCAGAAGACTAGAATGGCTGAAAGTAAACAGCCACGAGAGAGGCCATGGAAATGTGAATAAACACACTACACAACACATGCCCCAACAGACCATCAGTGTATAAAGTGAAGAGATGTTATAAAATTAAATTAAAACCTGTTTTTTTTTTAAAACCCCGTAAATGTTTGCTACTGTGTGCGCGGGTGTGCTACTAGCGCAATCACAGTTAGCAGTCAGTGGAAAAGGATATAAGAACTAAATATGCAAAGTAAGCCAAGAAGTAATAGCTCAGGGGTAGAGTTGCCGGCCTAAGAGTAGGCAGGCAGGGTTCGAGCCCCCACAACAACCTTTTTTTTTTTTTGTAAATAAGCACTAAAAAGCCCCCTGACAGTATTGTACAAATGTAAAAGTATTCCCTTTTGTAAAATGGAATGAAATGGAGCATATATTTTGAAGTAACACAATAATAAAAATAGTCAGAAATGTACTGATAGCTAAGCTGCTGTGAGACAGACTGCCCGTAGCTGAGTAGTGTTTAACAAGCTGCAAACTGCTTGCCCATTGCTAAGCACCAGTTTAACAGGCTGAAACTGTTTGCAACTAGCTGTGCTTAGCTGAACATGTGTGTCACTAGCCAATTAAGGTTTATCCCAGCGCACACCGTTTGCGCGCTGCTCCCATAAGCTAACTGCCAGTGCACATGCGTTAGCTCCGCGCAAACGAGCGCAGACCTGCTTTTAAGTGCTTAAAAGTGCTTTGGGCATGTTTGATTGACAGGTCCTCAACTCATTTCTGTCAGGAAAATCAAAAATCAGCTGCCAGATTCGAACCCAGGATACCATGCACTACAATCAAGGTACTAAACCACTAAGCCATGACAGCAATACCTAGAAATGCAGAAATAGCATATATATGGGATAAAATCCAGAATGGAGCATGATAAAGCATTTTCAGTGAAGTAGATACAATTCCAAAATGGCCAATCAGAGAAATGTGAGGGAAAAGCGGCATATATAAGCCCCATAGGCGGGAATACACAGCAGAAACGATTGTAGAACAGACCTGCAGTCAGAATGAGTGGAGTAGGTGAGGGACGTTGCTTTCGAGCACAGCGTTGGGGCATTGAGGAGTCCAGATACATGGTCTGGCTCCTTGTCCATTATCACGAGGCCCAACTCATGCAGGGCCAGGTCTCATGGGGAGCGTATAGGGCAGAGGCATGGGACCAGTTGGCTCGTGATCTGACCAGTGCTACTGGCATTCCACGCACTGGTGAGCAGGTCCGTCACCACCATGCGGACCTGAAGCGACGCAAGCAAGACCAGTTGACCGAATGGATCCAGGAGGCCCGGGATATGCCCAACGCCCCACTACTGAGTAAGTTACATTTTACTTATGTATGTAAGGATTTCAACTGGCTGATACCATGGAGATGTGTAGTCCAATATTACTTCTTTCATATTACAGCTGTAGGTGTCCGCTCTGCGAACCGCGAGATGCATGCCCATAGGCTGGTGCGGCTGCGCCACCATGCAGGTTAGTAACCCCACCCAGTACTTGTAAATAAATATTATACTGTAGCATGTATCAGAACACTGCAGTGTATTGATTAAAAGTAATATAATGTGCAAGCAAGAATTGAAAGTCTGCAGGTATGGCTGCAACAAGTTCATCAGTATGCAAGTGTAACTGGAAATATAATTGATAGAATTAAACAGTGCTGTAATACAGATGTCCCACCATTAATTAAATATAGTGCAACCTGCAGTAGTCTCAAGAGTACAGCTTCAGAATCTGAGGTAGTCACATGTGAGATATATCCCCTGTTGAAATGCTGAATCATGACAGAAGTGAGGCTGTTGGAAAGTGTTTGAATCATCACCAGTCTAACATGTGAACAAAGCCTAGAAGTGGCAACCTGAACTGTGAAGTTGCAGGATGTGTGAGAGTGACAGAAAGGGTCATGTATGAATAAATAAAGTAGTAATAACCCCTGAATATATTAGCCCCAGTGTGTTTCTACAGAACTAAATGCATGTGGGAAGTACAACTTAATATCCCAAACTGATTTCAGTGTGTCAGAATCTGGAATGTCTAGGCCAAATTCTGTATATGGTGATCACAGTAAACAATTTGCAGATAGAATGAATGATTATCTGACAGACTAAACAGCCATAGTTGTCCCCTGTCCTGTCATCAAAGTGTAGCAGGATGATGTATCTGATCAAATTCAAAATAAGTAGGATAGTGATGTATTTGTAACAGGTGTAGCATGACAGTCAAATAAAAATTATTTTGAAACATCAGCCTCAACTTAATTGTGTACCTATTACAAATGTAAATCAATGTGTAACATATGAATGTGTCATCACTTTCTATCTCCACCCAACCCTATAATTCCATATAACAACACCCACTAAATAATGGTATGTGAACATTTCATTAATCATGGACATTTGTCCGTTTCAAAAATATATGCATGTCTGTTCGTGCATGTGCCCTGTTCATACCTGCAAATTTGATGGCCTGTTGCCATTAATCAACCCTGCATGTTGTTTGACTGTGTATTTCTGTTCAAATAATGCATGTGATATTGATATGCCCCTTGTTCAATGGTGTTAATATCTGGGTTTTGTTTGATGGGAATACCAATGCATGCTGTTACAACTAATCTGAATGGAATAAAATGCCACTAACCCAAACTAACATAACTACTCACAAACCTAGAACGCTTGGGAAGGCAGGTCCCAGCGGACCCACCTCTCCCACCTCAGCTGGCGACTGCACCTGGCACTAGTGCCCAGGCCGGACCCCCCTCCGGTGGCCCTGTGCCACCTTCAGGTGGAAGCGCTGCAGGGGATGGGGCCGGTCCCCCCTCTGCAAGTGTGGCCAGAGGGGTTCGTCCACTCACCCTCCAAGGTGTCCGGTCTGTGGTGCGAAGGGAGATCCAAGACTCCGTTCTTGGGCCCCTACGCCAGCTTGAGGCTCGTGTGGCACAGCTAATGGCCCCGGCCGTTGCCCCGCCTACACAGCCCCCAGCACAGCCCCGTCCTGGGCTGTGAAGGAACAGTGGCAACTGCCTATGGGTGGGGATATCAGTTCCACTGTTGCCATCTGTGGGCTCATGCATCTTGGATATCCCAACCTCCGTCCCCGTCAATTGTGTAACCCCCCCACGTGTGTCATACACCGACCCTGTATGCGTCTTGTCTGTCTTGTCTGTTAACCTACCCAACCTACCTCCCCAGCTATACCGACTTCCTTCACCTGACATACCACTCTCACCTGAAAAAAAAAAAAAAGGACACTCTGTACCCACAAAAAAATTACGCCCCATACATAGCTGTCCATGTCGCACACATGTCTGCTTGACATTGAAACAGTTAATTACAATTGGCTCTACAACAAATATTAATGTTGTCCTGACACCTCTCTCAGGGGTGAAAGGTTTCCAATGTCTCACCAAAATACATGGAAATGCACAGCTGTTGCTGCCAAAGACATGGGCATCTATGGGCCTTACCTACATCCCTCCTGCAAATCCCATGCTTGTTTCCCTACTGTCTTACCCTCTTTGTGACCCCTTTTTCACTACTTTCCTGTCACCCCTTTTTCTTTTCTTTCAAAGAAAATAGCGCGGGTGTGCGATTGTGTTAGCGGAGCTCACCGCCAGTGCGCATGCGTGAGCTCCGCGCAAACGAGCGCAGACCTGGTTTTAAGTGCTTAAAAGTGCCTTCATGGCACTTTGATTGACAGGTCCTGTACTCAGTTTGAATGTTTGCAAAGAAAAATAAATTCCCATTGTCTGTCTTGAACCCAGGACCTTGGTAACATTAGTCTGCATGACCTACCACTAAGCCATGCCTGCCTTACAAGAACACAGTGCTAAAATAAATATAACATGTAATAGTAGGAATCAGTATAAAGGCAATATAGGAGATGTACTATCCAAAGCATGTCAGGTAGAGTTTTAATGGCCAAATTACTGGATTCCCATACTAGTTCAGTGTTAACAGATACAGCCCTGCTACTTGTTAGCTTGTACATAATAATGTAAGGTAATGTACATATATGAAGGTACGTATATCGACACATACATATATATAAATATATATAAATACATATGAAATATAGTTGTAGGTGTCAGTATCCATACACACTCACTACAGGAAACAGTGAACATAAATGCAGCAACCTGAATCTGCAACACAGCCTGACCCCTGTGTGACCTACTTACCCTTCTAACTGCTTAAAGGTGGCCTCAGCACTTTGATTGACAGGTCCTGTACTCAGGTTGAAAGTTTGCAAAGAAAAATAAATTCCCACTGTCAGGCTCGAACCCAGAACCTTGGTAACATCAGTCTGTATGACCTACCACTAAGCCATGCCTGCCTTACAAGAACACACTGCTAAAATAAATATAACATGTAATAGTAGGAATCAGTATAAAGGCAATATAGGAGATGTACTATCCAAAGCATGTCAGGTAGAGTTTTAATGGCCAAATTACTGGATTCCCATATTAGTTCAGTGTTAACAGATACAGCCCTGCTACTTGTTAGCTTGTACATAATAATGTAAGGTAATGTACATATATGAAGGTACGTATATCGACACATACATATATATATAAATATATATAAATACATATGAAATATAGTTGTAGGTGTCAGTATCCATACACACTTACTACAGGAAACAGTGAACATAAATGCAGCAACCTGAATCTGCAACACAGCCTGACCCCTGTGTGACCTACTTACCCTTCTAACTGCTTAAAGGTGGCCTCAGCACTTTGATTGACAGGTCCTGTACTCAGTTTGAAAGTTTGCAAAGAAAAATAAATTCCCACTGTCAGTCTCGAACCCAAGACCTTGGTAACATCAGTCTGTATGACCTACCACTAAGCCATGCCTGCCTTACAAAAGCACAGTGCTAAAATAAATATAACATGTAATAGTAGGAATCAGTATAAAGGCAATATAGGAGATGTACTATCCAAAGCATGTCAGGTAGAGTTTTAATGGCCAAATTACTGGATTCCCATACTAGTTCAGTGTTAACAGATACAGCCCTGCTACTTGTTAGCTTGTACATAATAATGTAAGGTAATGTACATATATGAAGGTACGTATATCAACACATACATATATATAAATATATATAAATACATATGAAATATAGTTGTAGGTGTCAGTATCCATACACACTCACTACAGGAAACAGTGAACATAAATGCAGCAACCAGAATCTGCAACACAGCCTGGCTCCTGTGAGACCTACTAACCCCTTTAAATGCTTAAAGGTGCCTCCAGCACTTTGATTGATAGGCCCTATACTCAAGTCAAAAGCAGAATATGAGCATACTAGTAGGCCCTACCACAAGACCATTGTAACACTAGTCTGTATGACCTACCACTAAGCCATGACTCTCATACAGGAATATAGTGCTAAATAAGTGGAACATGTAATAGTAGGAATGAAGATAAAGGCAATATAGTATGTCTACTACCCAAAGCATGTCAGGCAGACTTTTATAGTCCCAATTACTGGATTCCCATACTAGTGTAGTGTTAACAGAAACAGCCCTGCTAATTTTAGCTTGTACCCAATAATGTCAGCTAATGTACATATATGAAAGTATGTATATGTACACAGATATATATATATATATATATATATATATATATATATATATATTTATATAGCAATACATATGACATATAGTTGTAGGTGTCAGTATGCATACACACTCACTACAGGGAACAGGCAAGAGAAATGCAGCAACCTGAATCTACAACACAGCATGAAGCATGGGAGATGTACTAACCTTCACACTCACAGAACACTGTCAACAGCATACCAGTATGGTCCACGCCCTACAATCTGAAAGGGCAACACCTATCTCACATACCCTTTTATAGCAGTGTCCTGAAATCACAGTGAGACATGCAATCAGTACACACCTGGCTGCATGCAATTAGCAAATGCTGCCTTACAATTGGTGCAGAGGCCATCACATGGACCTATGCAGATACCTACAAAAGCATCGAGTACACACACTACACTCATGCAATACATTCATTGCACAAAACCTACAGAGAAAGAGAGACAGAGACAGAGAGAGAAATAAAACAAATATAAGGACTGCCAGCAGCAAGCAGCAAGCAGCAAGGAGCAAGCAGCAAGCAGCACCACTGGCACAGCAACAGCTGCCACAAACACAGGTAATGCAAAGTAGCAGGTTAATCCTGTGTATACTGTGACACCTCCAAACGTATCATAGTTCACTATCTATAGGTATGTCCATGAGATAGGTTGTGTGTACATAGTCCTGAAATATAAACATATGTAATATTGCTGTACATGTTGCCCATACTTAACACTTCCATAGCTTAGAACACAAGGCCAGTTGTGCATATGATGCAGTAGTTCCCAGGGTCAGTAGAGGTTCCTCCTCATTGGTGTGGGACCACTGTGTATGTATGGCACTGTTCAGGTACATATCCTGTAGTATGGCCAGGGATTAATATCAGTCTGTCATGTGGTGCTATGTCCTCCAGGGGTGAATGTAGCACACATCCAAGGATACCATTTCGTAACAGTGATGATATGTGTTCTGCAATGATGAGGGTGGCTCTCACCTGGACATGTGAGAGGATAGGGAGGTTACAGTCATCTGGGATAACTAATACCACATGTGTAGGAGAATGGGGGGGGTACCTGCACCTAAACTGTCTGCAACAATGTTGCCAATATCTGTGCATTTGGTGAATGTGAAGCATCTTAACACTGCTGACCACAGATGCCTTGCCGTCATGTGAATCTGCCCTGTGCTGCAGTAGCCTCCTACTATTGTTATACAATATGCCTGTATCTGTAGTCCACTGGACAGGATTAATAAGTGGTGTGCAGTTGTTCTGGGTTAGATATGTGTGTGCACAGTACATGCAGTATGTGGGATGTCTGTGGTAAGCATATGCAAAGGTGCTGGCGGTGTGTGTTGTGGCTTCCACTGGCCCAATGGGCTGCATGGATAGCATCACTGTCATAACTAGTGAATAACTGTGCAATTACATGCATACATAGCAAGGTAGTGTACTGTGCTTGTGGTGTTGTTCGGATATGTATATCCAGGCTGAGTAATGTGTGTCCACATCACAGGGTTGGATGGCAACACACATCCAGTATGTAGGGATGAACACCCAGAATGTGTCAGACGTGTCGCCTGTGCAGAAGTATCCGGCCATTACCTGTGCATCCCCCACAACACACACACATGCAACATATGGCAGAAGTACTATAGCAGTACACACATGTTCATAGGTTCATACTAGGCTATTTGCCCTAGGGCATTGGTAAGCCTAGTAGAATGTGTTTGTCTTTCGCCACCCAATTACAAGTTATGCTGCTATGCCCTTGTCCGACGTTAGTATACTGTGCCTCTGTCTAACAGTGACATAGAAGTGATACCTGGGGTACAACTATGATCTCCATCCACTCATCCAGATTCCTATGGAGGAGAGTCAATGAGGGACTCTGCCTAACCAGTAGTGTGAGCTCATTACAGAGTGAAGGGAGCCTCTTGGTTAGGAATTTGCCCCTCCAGCATGTCCATGTATGTCAGTGCTGAGGTCCAGCTCTCCTGAGCATGTGGCTGTATGGGACTCTGATTGCCTGAGGTGCAGCATGTTCATTACTGCAGGGTAGGACATGGCTGTATATGGCATGCACAGATTGCCTCTGAACAGGCAGTATGCCACTGAGTCCAGCTGGATTTACTTTACCTGGGCAGCATATGACATCTGTGTGAGCCATTGCATCCCCTTGATGACGTACTGTTGTCCTGTACCAGTTGCTGTAGGTGTCTGGTTAGGTACATCCCAAAAGGTGCATTGTACGCAATTATAGGCCTGATGATGGATGAGTAAAGAGGCACAATGACCTCCCCTGCCATACATGTGAATCCCTCATGATTAGCTGGGCTATATAACACGTCTTTCAATCCACGTTGGCCATGTGGTTGACAAATGACAGACCGCTACCATGTTTCTTCCCCAGGTCCCCAACTACGTCTTCTGTACTCAATGGCCTAACACCTATGTTGTACTGTGCCACCAATGTGGAGGCGTGGGAATCTGCATTGAATACTGATACTCCCCCTCCCATGTTCAAGTGTTGGGGCTGACAAGAATGGTAACAGCTATAACTTGGTAGTACTGGTGTGCTCCTGTGAAACCTGAAACAGGTTCATGTTACTGCACAGATATCGATGTCCAGAATGCTAAGTAGGGTTTTGAGTGCGTGCATCCTTAGGTCTAGACTTCCGGTGTTGAGTAGCATCACTCTTACTTCCTCATCCTTTGTGATACAAATGGATGTGGGTTTGCCTTATGAGCCTTGCCTAATACAGGCACTATGGGTGTAGCAAGAGGCTCCACCAAATTCCAATAGGACAGGGGTGACAGGTGCAAACTGTCTCTAGCAAAGCATACCAGCCCAAGATGGCAGGCATTGGCACACCTGTGAATGACACCAGTATGTCAGTCAATTGTTGGAAGGGATCATCGTGCCTTGATATTGTGGCATCGTTCTAGGTGAGGGTAGGATGCTACTCAAGGTCAGGGTCAAACTGTCTTGGGCTACGTGCTCAGAGAGCTCTGTACTGTCTCATGTCATGTAGTCCAGGGAGGAATGTGTCAGGCCATTCACACCAGCATGGACATTGACTGAGTCATACCTGTACTTGCCTTGGGGTTACCTGAGTTTTTGTGTTATGTGGCAGGTCATAGTGCCTGACAGGCTGCACACTGTGACCCTCACCTCGTTAAGCCTGGTGAACGTGATGTTAGTGTGCCTGATGATAGAGGCACCTAGTACAGGTGTATGAGGTTTGTTGTTTACTGTTAATGGCTGTGAGTGTTCAGCACATTGGCTTTGTGTGATATGTGTTGCACATGTTCGTTTCCGTGGTAGTGGTTGCCTGGATGTCTGCTTAGGAGGTCTCTGCTGCATAGGCAGAGCTGTGGTCCGAGCCTACAAGTATGTTCATGTGTGATCATGTGTTAGGTCCGCTGTTGTGGTAGGTCTATGTGAGACTGGAAGTGTAGTGAGTGGTCTCCTTTGCCACCTGACTGGTTATGGCGGTATTGAGTAGACAGAGCCTAGCCTCCAGTGTGGTATATGGTTGCATCACTCACATGAGTTTGAATTTGTTGTTAGGAGGAGGGGGTTGTCTGTGTACATGCATCTGTTCTAACATTGTCTCTGGAGTACCACACTCACCAGCTGGACTGGGGAGGGAACTGACAACTGACCTCTGGACATGCTAGAATACTATTGTGAATTCTGTAATAATTAATGATTGAAAACAAGGTCCAGTGGGGAGTGAGTGTGTACTGACATTACCTACAACTGCTGACTGATATAAAAGCGTCAGTGAGCAAGTGCCAGGTAACCTAAGTGCAATGTGTCACAATTAAGTAAATGCAACAATGAGAAGCAGTCACTTGCTGTCATGTGTAACATGGAAATACGTACAGTAAGCAATGCAGATATCAGTAGTGAGTCACAGACGTGTTGAGAAGCTGTGTACTATGTGGAAGTAGCATACCAGTGAAATAACAAGCTAACAGATAACAAGCATATAAACAAAGGTAGATCCAGGAGGCCTGGATGTAGTGTTTGCTACAGCAAACAAGGTGTAGCAATGTCAGTAAGATACAGCTCAGATATGCAGGCACTATAAACCTGAAACCAGATGCCCCAGCTATGAATGGCAGAGTACAGCCTATTGTCACACACGAGTGCAGACCACAAACCTTGTTAATGTTAAATAACTGGCCTGAAGGCCAACTGCCCATACCAGAACTAATACACTTGTACACTGGGCCCTCAATCAGCAGTTCCCAACTTCAATGGATGAAAGATATGTGTCCTGCCACCACAGTGCTTGCCACCAACCTCTCTAATGTAAAACAACTGGTCTGAAGGCCAAGTGCTTAGTACAAATGACATAGAATGATAGCTACACTGTAATCAAGTTTTAACCAAGCAGTAATAAGTAGA
The DNA here is from genome assembly GCF_019279795.1 of Protopterus annectens. NCBI lineage: Eukaryota > Metazoa > Chordata > Ceratodontiformes > Protopteridae > Protopterus > Protopterus annectens. Next base: position 1,757,823,672 of record NC_056732.1, on the reverse strand, counting down.
AGTTAATACTCCCTGTATAGAATGTGTACCATGTATTGTTGAGATACTATGCTGATAACCTGTTTGTGTACCTTTCCAGATTGACATGGCTCCAAAAAGGAACCCATCATATTTTGCTGCAGAGGATGACGTGATTCACCACAGCCTGGTGCGTGACTATGCCATCCTGTTCTCACGCACCACCCAGAATAAGCAGGAGAGGTCTGCACTGTGGCAAAACCTCGTTAGCAGGATAAATTATGTTGGCATGCATGATAGGACATATGAGCAGGTGAGACATCACTGCAGTGATTTGATTAGAAATGTCCACCAGCGTGCTGCAGATATCCGCAGGCAACAGGTTGCCACAGGTGGGGGGTGGCCACACATCTCCCCCTCACCAGACAGGAGGGGCTACTGCTAAGTGTTGTGGATCCAGCCCCAGAACAACAACAGCAACACTCATGCATCATGATGGAGGTTGGATCCACACAGCAGCAAGACACCGAGCGTGCAGGTAAGATGCCATATTCATTTATTGTTATTACTTTTACATTTGTTGACCCAGATAGTCTAGCTGGATATATGTCCATTTTCAGTAGAGGCCTGTGGAGAAAAGCTCCACACATAACGTAATAAAGGCAGACAGACAAGTTGTTAATACAGACAGCCAACATAATAGAATTGTACACCAGCCTGTTAATTAAATCAACATACATGTAAGGAATTCAAACAGTTTAGAGTCATACACAATGTACCGTTGGTTTCAAAGCAATCCTACCTAAAGCATAACGGTTATGCAATAAGGCAAAAGCCATATACATAATAGTTAGGGCTCAGAAGGGTAGAGAAGTAGAAGGAGTATGAAAGATACAATGATATGGAAGAGGCAGGAGTCAAGAAGGGAAGTGAGGAAAAGAAGGAAGACAGTCAAGAGGAGGTGGGAGGGATGGGAGAAGTAGGTCAGAGCATAGAAGGACATCAAGGTGAAAGAAACAGGGTAGAAGCTAGTTTCTATGCACAATGAGTGGTTAAAGGTAAAGAGAGGGTAGGGAGAGGGACGTTAGCCTGGACTCCAAGAAGAACAAAGCCAGTGGTTTTGGAAGTACAGTTTGAGTTGTTGTTTGAAGAGAGGTAAGGGTGAGATTAGAGTTAACTCCTGGTATGTACATATGACTGTTCTGTACACTGTTACTTCATGCACGCATAAGGTGTGCATGTGGTATGTATCTGTCATCATGATATATATACAGACATTATGTGCAGCTGATGTGTATAAGGGAACTAGTGTACTACTGTACTGTATCATGTGCAAAACAAATGGCACACATGTGCCCACTGACATTACTCTCTTCACACTTCCAGGTCCCTCCCATCTAGCAACGAGGCAGGCCATACATGCTGGTGAGTCTTATTAACATTATCTGTAAAACAATTTATAAAACTAGGAAGAGTAGTGTAACTCTGTAGTAGACATGCTGGTGACTGTGTTCACAATACCTGTAATACACAGTTGTAGTAAATTGAGTAGTGTAACACGGTACTGATGTGTGTGTTTACTGTGGGGTGTGCATGTGTGCAAGTGTGCCTGTGCCCAAGTGTGCATGTGTGTTAGTGTCCATGAGTGCATGTGACCATTTCTGAATGTGTGCATTAGTATTGAAGTGCATCTCTGTCAAATATGTATTGAGACTGTAATCTGTGTTCCATGTTTTCCTCCCGTAGGTTCTGGTGCTGCTCTGGTGACCTGCAGCAGGGAACCTGAATCTTGTGCCCCAGGTACTGATGATGATGAGATGTCTGTAATGGTGCAGGAAGGTGTGTCTGGGTCCACCATTGGTCAGCCAATTGACAGTACACAGCTTTCAACCCCGTCAATGCGCACAGTCATCCTGCCGTTACATCCTTTGTCACCATTGTCCCTAGGTGATGGACAGTCTGCAGTGGGCATAGATCAGGGTAATGTGGTACCTGTGGTACATGCATCCCCACAAGGCAGCCATGAGCAGGGGCCTCCAATGGTACCACACAGACAGTCGCCCATGGGTTCTCGTGGGGGCATCCGTGTCCGTACTGCCTCTGGCCGACGTGCCCAAGGAGGTATGTCAACCTCCACTATGTTTCGAACTGTCATGCAGGCACAGGCACGTATGGAAAGGTACACCAGACAGGGTCTGAGGGAGCTGAGAGCATGTCGCACAGCCATGACAGACGGCATGCGTGACGTTGTGAATGCTATCCGTAACTTCACAGATGTCGTTGACAGACGTTGTGGGGGCATAGAACAGCTGCTCCACAACCAGATGTCCATGGGCCAGGACGATGGTGTGCGTTTGTGACGTCGACGTGGCCGTATGCCAGCAACAGCACCAGCTGGCAGTGGCCGCGGACGACAACAGGCCCACTCGCGCACCTCAAGTGCCAGCACCAGCCCCAGCAATGCTGGGTCTGTGCTGTCATCAAGACGCCCCAGGAGACCACGTGCACGTGGCTCTGGACAGTTCCAACAGGGAACTGTGTCCAGTCAACACACCCCTGCTTCCGATGACAGTACCCAGTCTGGGTTAGTACCGGATACGGCCCATAGCACCCCTGCCAGGCACAGGTACCGTGTCCGTGCCCACAGACACTGATCTGGATGACCTGACAGGTGCAGTCTGTGGCTGTCCACAAAACCCTGTACATGGCAGCCATTATGTGGGACTGTGTGCGTGCTTACACACATGCAGAAACCTAACACCTAGGGCAAACACATACACACACACACTGCACCAACACCGGTCCACCCTGCACTGCTGCCCCTCACAAACACACATACACACACATGTCAATTGGTGTTACCAGTGGCTGGCTTGGGCATACCTAACCCACACCCTGTGCATATGATGACACTGTGCCACCTCCTGCATACTACAACATCGGTGCAGGTAAAGGTAAACACGTTGCTGATGCACAGGGTGACTACATAGATGTGTATAAGTAGTAACATGTTGGTAACTGTTCACTGTTCCAGTATAATTGTGTGTATATCCCAGCAGTCCTGCTGCAGTAACTGTATGAATGTCCTCAATTGTTATCTGCACCCATACTACTTACCAAAGTGTACCAGCTGCACACCATCACATGCTAACATTGACTATGGCAATGTGCATCTTGTGCTGTTATGTAGATTCAGCTATATGTATCTGTTCTGTCACACATGCATTTATACACACCCTGCTACCCACACACATGCACACGCTCATCTGCCATTCCCATTATTTATCACCCTACATGAATAGCTGTTGATACATGACAGGTACACATTTGAGAAGTGCACTATGTTGTTTACTACTGGCGTCCCCTTCTCTACCTGTACTCACAGGGTGCAGGCAACCTCATCAGTTGAAAGATGTAATGTGCATCAGGTACTGTAGTACCCTGATTGCCACATCAAACATGTTTCCCATATGGAAATGCACACACAGACACATCCCACATCCACACACTTGCCACATTCAGGCTTCAGAACACTATCTAGGTATATTCGGGTACATGTGCGTGTTACAGTAGCATGTAACACTATACTGAGTACTGGCAGTTGTCTGTTGTCATGTTGTCTGTATAGAATAAAACAATTGCTTGATTATCCTACTCCGTTTTGTGGACATTACTTGATGAAGTGTTACCTTACATGTGTTATTGGTACCACCACCTTCTGTTTTGTAGTTTTGTTTGTATAGGGTGCTATCAACATCACTGCTTGTTAAGGGTAATGACCACCCTGCAGTGCATAGCCCCATGTGGCAAAAGCCACATCCCACCCCATCATTGTGCACACACACTAACCCCACCAACAGTAAAACACATACTTTCCATTTGCAAGATTCAAACCCATACTTAACTGTGTTATGACAGTAGAAACAGACACAGTAGCAGAGTGTGCTATTTGCACTAGTTGGAGAAATCCTTACTAATGCTGTACTTAGAGGGTGCTGACATCATCTGTGTGTAGGAGGAGGGATGTGCACCCTGTAGTGTGTTCTCCCAGTTGGCAAAAGGAAGTTAACCCTCCCAGCATAGTGCACACACATAAACCCCACTCATACTAACACACATACATTCCCTTTGCAGGATTCAAACCCCTACCTAACTACATTATGACACTGGAGAAAGTCGCATTAGCAGAGCGCGCTATGCAAATTACTGGAGGACTTTACTACAGGTGATATAGTTATACAGTCCTGACATCATCAGTGTTTCAAAAGGGGGATCTGCATCCTGTACTGTACTGTCACAGTTGCTAATAGGGACATTTCCCACACACACATCGATGTGTTTGAGGTTTGCATATGTGGGGGATCCAGTACTCCAGTGTGATTAGTATATGGTTTGATTGCAACAATGAGGGATATACTCCCAGTGGTGAGCAGTTTGTACTCATGTTTGTGAAGATCAGGTCTAGTATATCTGCCCCTCTTGTGGGAAGGTTGGTTACCTGTTCCATAGCCAAAGAATGTCTGATCTATGGGAACCCTAGAGCTTGGGTATTGTGGCTTGTGTAATGTTCACAGTCTATGTTTGGGTAGCTGACGTCACCCAGTATGATGGTGTTTGCAGAGTAATCTAAACTCTCCTGTGTCAGCATGAAGGCTGTGTGGGAGTCCTGAGTTTGAGAGGGTGCTGTAAGAGCTCCTCTGTGTCTCTTTCCATGTGGTCCAGGGAGGTACGTCTCAGGTTGTTTGCACCAGCATGGACAATGTCTGCCTCATAGCTGTACTTGCTGTGGAGTGACCTGTGTGCCTGTGTTATGTGGCACATTCTATCACCCAACAGGTAGCTGACTGTGACCCTCACCTTGCTCTATCTGGAGGGCGGCACGTCTGTCAACAGCTCATGTCAAGCAAGTTCACACCCCTCATAAATGATGTGGAAACCTTCAAAGGCCCAAGGTCTGTTGAAAATATGGACCAGACTGCAGATACCTGTATAAAGGCATTCTATGGACACATTCAGGAATGCATGGATCATGAAGCCACATATGAAAGCATGACCCAATTCTCCAAAGGCAGATGTCCTGGGTGCCGGACACCAGCCATAAACACACTATACAATAGAAGGATGACGCCACTACATGATACAACAACCTCCCAAAATTTGAAGGCACCACTGATGAGTATTGGAAGACAACTACATGCACCCATATGATTGTCTAAGGCCATCTTTGAGAGAGGATTCCACAAGCCACTGAGGATAATCCCAAGGCTGCCTGTAGTTATGTTAGTAACCTGGGTGGTACTACCCAGATATGCTCAGAGGTAATCCAAGAAGTCACACAAAATACAAAACACACAGACATTGCCATCATCCTAGTGGACAGGTTCAATGCTGCCTTCTCCCCCCACCACACCAAAAGGGCAAATATGTCTCGCGGCACAGTGCTGCCCCCCCTGGCATCACAGATGCTCAGGTAAGAGATGCCCTTCCCAAAGCAATAACCACTGCATCAATGGGACCAAACAGTGTCCCAGGCTGTGTCCTACATGAACCACAAGAAGAGCTACACCCAGACATAACACCACTGTTCAATCCCAGCCTTAATACACGATATGTGGCCAGAGAGTGGCATACAGCAACAGTGGTCCCTCAACATTCAGGTGGTGCCTTCACGGATCCTGGACACTATTCGCCCCATATCTCTGACTAGCTTTGTCTGCAAAGCTATGGCAAGGATCATCATGAACCTCACATATCTAGATATTGTGGACCTACAGACATGTCACCATACACAGTTTGGCTTTGTCAATGGCAAATCCTGCCTCTCAAACCTGTTTGATTTCTTTGAAACAGTCACCAAGGCCACTGTCAAGGGGAAGAAGGTCTACACAGCCTACCTGGACCTTGCATAAGCCTTGGATACAATACCCCACTTGTGCATTCTAGGGAAGCTCACCAGTGTACATATTAACCCCTATGTCACTAGGGGTATTGCACAGTGGCTCAAGGGCAGAACACACATGGTAGAATTGCTGGAGCCATGTCAGCCTCCAACCTGGTACAAGTGGTGTCCCACAAGGCACAGCCCTGGGAGCTGTCATGTTCATTATATATTTATCATAGGTACAGGCCAACATGGAAGTACTGTGGCTCAGCAAGTCGCAGGTGACTGCAGACCGGACACCATAATCAACTCACCAGCTAACACACGCATCCTCCAAAAGGGACTCTTGCAAACACATGACTTGTGCCACAGCCATGGCCTCAACGTGAATGACAGAAAGCATATAGTCATCCCCTTTGTCAAACACAAAGTGACCACAACGTACCACATATGTGTTAATCCATTAAGTGCAGACGAAGGAATTATGGACCTTGGGGTACACAGGTTGATAGCATTCTACCATTTGACAACAACATAGACAAAGTGGTTAGGTAAGCATGTTATATGGGCCACATCATCATGGGATCCACATGTAGATCAGGGGAGGACATTGTGCCCCTTTACTCATCCCTCATCATGCCTATAATTGACTATGATGAACCTGTCGGCATGCACCTTACCAGACACCTGCAGCAACTGGAGATACCACATATGTACCTTGACAAGAGGATCAAAGGGCTCAAACAGATGCCACATACTGACTGGTTAAAGTAGCAGCAGCTCTACTCAGTGACATACTGCCTCTTCATAGGCAATCTGTGCCTGACATAGAAGGCCAGGTCATACCCTCACTTAATGGCCATGCTGCATCTCAGAATATCGAGATCCCACCAGGATACACGCTGGAAATACTTGAACCTCAGGAGTGATATACATAGGACATGCTGGAGTGGCACATTCACAATTCAGAGGCTCCCTTCATTCCTGAATATTATCCCAATAGAGGTTAGACAGATTGACTCAGTGACTATCTTCAAGAGTGATATTAATGACTGGATGTGACATTGTAGGGTTACCCTGGGTATCACTTATGTGTCACTGTGAGACAGAGGCACAGTATACTAACCTTGGAAAAGGGCATAGCAAGACAGATTCACAATGCATGTTGAAAGGCACACACATTCTGGCTAGGTGGATACATGCCCTGGGCAGACATCCCTGTACGAACCTATGGACCTATGTATCTTTTTCACCATTGGCCCTATGTGCTGTTAATCACCAATGTAATCTCAATACTATGGTAGCATGTGCAAAGGTCAGTTGTCAGTCATCTCTATGGTACAGTTGTGGAATATGTGTGTCATGTAGTAATGTCACAGCTGCCACATGTACACAGTCAACCCTATCCCCTACCCATGGATGTACATCACATGTATGAGATGGAAACACATGGCCAAACTGTGGACTAAGCACTCTGAATCCAGTACTGGCATAACCTGTCTGGTGGCATGAAATACTACAGTGACAGCAATACCAATCTGATGTGGACCTACACGGACAGCAATACAAGCATGGAAACACAACAGGTCAGTTCTGAAGCCTAAGGATAGCATCCTGCATGACTGGCAGACATCTCTGCAGCTGGCACACAGGCATACATTAGGCCTGCACACAGCACGCATAACACATAGCACACAAATCCTGTGTGTCAAACAAGCACAGTCTGTACAGCTATACAACACTACTGCCACAGTTGTGTTAGGTACTTTTATTGTCCAGTAAAGTGAGACAATGCTCACCAGGCTGGAAAAGGTGTAGGTCACAGTGATATGCTCATGGGGCACTATGGTTCACCACATAACACAAACATACAAGTCAGTCAGATGCATGGACACATATGACTCAGTCATTGTCCATGCCACCACGGCTGATGTGGGATGTCCCTCACTGGGATACATGATAGAGAACATGGAAGGGATCACTGAGCAAGTGACACAGGCTGGTAGACCCCTGACCTTGGTTGGCATCAGACCCTCACCAGGGATTCTGACAAATTACTGAATGCTAATGAATTAGTGTAGCTACAACACCCTAGCTGAATGGTTCTTAGCATGAAGTCACTGCATTGCTATGGAATACTGTCTTACCACTCCCACAACAGGTGAAAACATGCAGCTCCTGTACATCAACAACATGTAGACTATATGCAGGCATCACACATGGTAACTATTGAAGGTCACAGGTACATATGTGTATTTGGCACACACATACATCATGTGTGCATTGCCATAACTGGTTTAATCAATGTCATGCATTATTGTGAGGGACAACCCACACACATGGGCATTCTGTGTGTGCAAAACACACGTCGCATGTCTGTAATCAAAAGCCATACATAATTGTGATATCGTTTAGAAAGGGGTATGTGCATCCTGTAGTGTGTTTTCCCAGTTGCCAAAAGGGATATATCAATCATACACCCTTACCCCCCCCCTTCGCACACACTTGCTGGATTCAAACCCCTACCTAACTATGTTATGACACTAGAGACGGATGCATTAGCACAGCACGCTATTCGCATCACTGGGAGATTTCCTTTCCCCTGATATACTTATAGGGTGCTGACATCATCAGAGTTTAGAAAGTGGAATGATCATCCTGTGGTGTGTTTTCCCAGTTGCCAAAAGGGATGTTTCTTTCATACACACTTACCCCCCTTTACACACACTTGCCACTTGCTGGATTCAAACCCCTATCTAACTATGTTATGACACTAGAGATGGACGCATTAGCGCAACACACTATACGCATTATTGGGAGACTTCCTTTCCCCTGATATACTTATAGGGTGCTGACATCATCAGAGTTTAGAAAGTGGAATGATCATCCTGTGGTGTGTTCTCCCAGTTGCCAAAAGGGATGTTTCTTTCATACACACTTACCCCCCATCACGCACACTTGCCACCTGCTGGATTCAAGCCTCTACCTAACTATGTTATGACACTAAAGATGGATGCATTAGCACAGCGCGCTATTCGCATTACTGGGAGACTTTCTTTCCCCTGATATACTTATAGGGTGCTGACATCATCAGAGTTTAGAAAGTGGAATGATCATCCTGTGGTGTGTTTTCCCAGTTGCCAAAAGGGATGTTTCTTTCATACACATGCACTTACCCCACTTCACACACACTTGCCACCTGCTGGATTCAAACCCCTACCTATGTTATGACACTAGAAACGGACGCATTAGCGGAGCGCGCTATTCGGATTATTGAGAGATTCCTTTTCTCCAATATACTTGTAGGGTGCTTACATGATCAGTGTCTAGAAAGGGGAATGAGCATCCTCTGGTGTGTTTTCACAGTTGCTAGGAGTAACATTTGGACCAAGTGTGTGAGCATGCCCAGTTCAGCCTTCCCATGGCATGTTGTGTGAAAGATGTCTCATTTATCTAAGTGTGTGAGCATGCCCAGTGTGGGCTTTACATATGTTGAACTCTGCATCCCATCACATTTGTGGATGAGTGTGACCTTCAACAAATACCTCCAGTTTATGGTTGTGTGTTCTGTGCCATGTTGTGTAGTTACTGTCCAAATGCTTTTAGTGTGAACACAACAGGGAGTATACTGTGCCTGCAGATTTTGCATGGGATACTTTGCACACAATTGTCAACATCCGTTCATACTGACCTAACACTATAGTACTGTATAGTGTAGTGGTTCAGTACTTTCACTGTGGTGGTCAGTATCCTGGGCTTTAGTCCTATCACCGCTTTACATTTCCATAGTGTGCACAACAGCCTGGTTAGGGTCCAGTTGTGCACATCTGCACAAAGGCGGTGCCTCTACAGACCCTGGTAATTATGCCCCATAAGCTTAACAAGTGTAGTCTGCAAATCTATGGAGAGGATCATAATTGAGCTCAGAAACAAAGATATAGGGGACATGCAGACATTGTACCCATCCCATTTTGGCTTGGTCAAGGGCAGATCATGCCTTTTGTACTGGGTTGACATCTTCAAAATGGTCACTTAGGCCATTGTTGGGGAAAGGCAGTCCATACAGCCTACCTTGGCCTTGCAAACACTTACAACACAATACCCCACTCAGGTATTGTGGAAAACCCTAACAACTGAAATGTAAACCCATATGTCACAAGATGGGTTGCAAACTGGCTTAAGGACGGGACCCACAGGGTTAGAGTTGCTGGCACTATGTTAGACTCCAGGCTGGTCACAGGTGGTGTCACACAGGGCTCAGTCCTTGGCCCCCATTGTTTGTCATGTACTTCCCAGAAGTACAGGCCAACATGGGAGGTTTTGGATGACAATGTTTGCAGATGACTGCACACTGGGTGCCATAGTGGACAGTGCATCAGACACGGATATCCTTCAGAAGGGACTCACAGTAACTGATAGCTGGTGCCAGGGCCATGGCCTGAAGTCAAAGTGCACAAGATGTGTAGACATACCCTTCAGGAAAAGCAAGGTAACCCCAAGCTACCATATAGGTGGCAATCCTCTAAGCACAGAGGAGGTTATCATGGACCTGGGGACCCAGGTTGACAGTCGCCGTTCTTCTGAGACTCACGTTGCTAAAGTGGCTAGAAAGACCTTCTACATTGCCCACCTGATCAGGATGGGATTCACACCCAGATCTAGTGGGTCATTGTTCCCCTGTACTCTTCACTTATCAGACCGCTGATCGAGTAGAATGCCCTATTCTGGCTGTATCTCACCCAACATCTGCAGCAATTGGAGACACCCTGAATGTCCCCCACCTAAAGGATCAAGGAACTCCAACAGCTGTCATATGCTGCCAGATTGAAGACACTCCCACTCTATTCACTCACATACCGTCTGCTTAGAGGTGACATGTGCCTGACATGCGAGGCCATGTCCAAACAGGGATTAATGGACATGCTCCACCTCAGAATCGGCAGATCCACCTGAACCACTAGTGCAGGTGATTTACACCTTAGCAGGGATGTACGTCGGACATGTTGGAGGGATGGAGTTATCACCCAGAGACTCCCTATGCTGTGGAATACAATCCCGGTCCATGTGAGGCAGAGCACCTTGCTGGCTGTGTTCAAGAGGTATCTTGACCTGTGGATGGAAGGTCATACGTTTAACCCGGGGATCGTCACTGTGTCACTGCTGGAGAGAGGCATGACAAAATAATGGGCACAGTACTGTTTCCATATAAGGAGTGGTGTATGCCAATGAAATCTGTGCTAGGCTTATACCTGCCTTAGGGAAGATAGCCTAGTATAACCCTATGTACCTATGAACCTATCTGACCATGTTGCATTATGTTCAGATGTGAACTACTTACAACAGCCTCATCCAACATCAGTAGTGTATTCCACAACATGGGTGTACATTGGCAAACACTACCGATGTGCCCTAGGCCATTTCTAATGCTAGTCGGAGAGTGTGTTTGTCCATCAACACATTGTAAGTGTAGTTTGCCATGACATATGTCTTGTTTAGTATACTGTGCCTCTGTCTACCTGTGACATAACATTGATACCCAGGGTAAACCTCCCATCTCCCATCCACTCATTAGGATTCCTGTTGAGGGGACTCAACGAGTGTCTCTACGGACAACCTGTACTGGTAGTTTACTCATGTGTGGGGGTGGCTTCTGTGTTTTGGATAATGCAGTACAGCCTGTCCTATATATGTCAGTGCTGGGGTTCAGGTCCCTCATGTGCATAGCTCCCTGCCATTCAGATTGTACAAGGTGCAGCATGTGCATTGATTCCAGCTTGGACATGGCTTTCTACATCAGGCACAGCTTGCATCTGGGTGGACAGCATGGCAGTGTGTGGAGCTGCACTCTGTTTAATCAGGCTACACATTACATGTGTTCCAGCTCTGTCATACTCCTGGTGAGGTACTGTTGTGGACTTTACAGGTGCTGGATGTGTCTGCATGAGGTACACCCCACAGGGGCTGTTGTGGTCATTTCTAATGCTGATGAAAGATAACTGCAGAACCACAATGACCTCCCCTTAGCTAGATGTCAGACAGCATGGACCATGCAATCACAAATAAAAACAGGACCCTCACCACAAAGGGAAAGTGTCCTGTCTGGTGGACCCCAGCCATAAACAAACTGTATGACAGATGAGGGTTACTAATGCAAGACCGAGCTACATCTCCAAAAGGGAAGACAGCTGTGATCAGCACTAGTAGAAAGCTACATTATCTCATAAAGACATGCAAGGTCAACTTGGGGACATAAATCACCAAAGACAATGAAGGTAACCACACTGCTTTCTTCAGTTATGTCAGACACCTGGTTGTGAACCCTCGGATATGCTCAGAGTTGGTACACAACAACATATATTCCAGTGACCTGACAGATATTGGCAACATTCCGGCGGACAGCTTCAGTGCGATTTACCCCCTCCCTCACCCCCAAAAGAAGATAGTTATCACTGCTGTATGTAACCTCACTGTCATCTTGGATGTCCATGTGAGAGCCGCACTCAGCAAAGACAAGTACACAGCATCCATGGGACCTGCTGGTATCTCCAGTTGCATGCTATGTGAACTCCAGAAGGGGCTGGACCCATATATACAACTGCTATTTAACCTTAGTCTTGCTACAGGATATGTACCTGAACACTGGCATATGGCAACAGTGGTCCCACTCCACAAAGGAGATGCCTCCACAGACCATGGCAACTATCACCACACAAGCTTAAACAGCCTTGCCTGCAAAGATATGGGAAGAGTCATTATGGAGCTCTTACACAGACACATTACTGACCTATGGACCCTTGTTCCCACCTAGTTCAGCTTTGTACAGGGCAGATCCTGCCTTTTGCACCTAGTTGACTACTATGAAACTGTCAGTAGGGCCATCGATGAGGGCTACGCAGTCCACACAGCCTACTTGCACTTGGCTAAGGCCTGTGACACAATACCACACTCAGGCATCATAGCCAAGCTCAACAGCTGACATATAACAGCATATGTCGCAGGATAGGTTGCAAAATGGCTAAGAAACAGAACCCATAAAGTCAACATTGCAGGTGCCTTGTCAGATTCGAAGCCAGTCACAGTTGGTGTCCCACAAGGATGTGTCCTGGGACCCCTCTTAATTGGTACTTACTTTTCAGATGTGAAAGCAAACATAGGGGGGTTGTGGCTGACAAAGTTTGCAGATGACTGCAACCTAGGCACCATAGTGAATACATCAGCCGGCACACAAATATTACAGAATGCCGTCACAAAGGTGGATAGCTGGTGCCAGACGCATGGCCTGAAACTGAATGCAACTGATGTGTATTCATCCCCTTTGGGAGGAACACAGTACCCACAGATCAATACATAGACAGCAACCCACTGAGCACAGACAACAAATCAGACACCTGGGGACACATGTAGATAGTGACATCTCTTTTGACACCCCTGTTGCCAAAGTGGTTAGGAAGACTTTCTATCTTGCCCACCTTATCATGGAGGGTTTTCCATCAAGATCATAGGAGGTCATTGTTCCACTATCCTTCTCCCTTATCAGGCCCATGATTGAATACAAAGCCCCATATGGTATGTACCTCGCCCAGCAATTGCAACAGCTGGAGACACCCCAAAAGTACCTACCATGAAGATCAGGGTTCTTCAACACATGTCATATGCTTCCAGAATAGAGGAAATCCAGCTTTGTTCAGTCTCATACCGCATACTTACAGGTGACCTATGCCTGACATACAAGACCATGTCCAATCAGGATTTGGTGGACATGCTCCACTGCAAGCAATCCAAATCCACCAGAGCCATGAGAGCTGAGGATTTGAACCTCAGCACATACATGTATAGGACATGCTGGAGGGACAGAGTCATAACTCAGAGGCATCTCACACTCTAGCAGAGTATCCCAGTTCATGTTTGACAGAGTCCCTCACTGACTCTCTTCAGGAGACATCTGGACAACTGCATATGAGACAGAGGCACAGACTAGACAGAGGCACAGTCATGTTATTCAATTACGTAAGGGGGTCATAGTGTGTCACTACTAAGTCAGAGGCACAATATTCAGAATCTATTCTGTACACTTATTACCACTATAAGGGGTGGCAATAGCCACATCACTATGGCTAGGCTTATACATGCACTAGGGCAGATAGCCTAGTAGTAGACTATGACACTATGAAACACCGGTGTATGTGTAGGTATTGTCAATCAAACACTATGATGTGGTTTCGGGGGCTTGATATCTCCCTGTATTCCAACATTGTTTTGTCTATTCCTTCTAGCATGTCTAGGGATCAGTTGCTAGTGTCCTCTCCTGCTCCGCTGGTGAACCTGGGAATATTGAGGCAATGTTACACTTGCCTCATGTACACTGACAACCCTCTCCTTCTCCCATAAAACACACATACATGTGAGAGATGCAACTATATAGCCAAAGTGGAGGCTGAGCTCTCTCAACATAGGACTAGCAAGACCAGAGAGAAGGTGAAGGTAACCACACACATCACAAATCCAGTCTCACATGGCACTATCACAACTTAAGATCATACACATAGACACACAGAGACATACTCGGAGGCTCTGATCAGAATTCTACCAGAATGGCAGTGGCCACCACAGCAGACACTCACACAACTGCCTCCACAGGGCACAGCACATGCAACACATTGACCACAGAGTCGGTGTGCCAAACAGTCACAGCCCTTAAGGCCAAACACAATGCCAGATACACTTGTCATAGGTGACTCCATAGTCAGACACACTGACGTCCCGCTCACCAGATCAGGTATGGAGGAGGTCACAGTAAGCTGCCTATCGGGCACTGGAATCCACCACATAATGCAAGCACTCAGGTCACTCAACTGCAAGTACAGGTCTGACCCAGTCATTATCCATGCTGGTGTGAACGACCTGAGATGTACCTCCCTGGACTACATGGAAAGAGACATAGAGGATCCCTCTGATTATGTAGGCCAGGCAGGTATGACCCTGACCTTCAGCAGTATCCTACCTTCACCAAGTATGATGCCACATAAACAGAGACAAGATGATCAGCTGTAATATTTTGCTTAGACTATGGTGTCATTCAAAGGGGGTCCAATGTCTGTCTGCCTGGGATGACATGCTGGACAGGCCACGGTGATTTGCAAGAGACAGCTTGCACCTGTCACCCCTGGGCTTCCAGATTTCGGATGATGCTCTTGCCACCCCCATTGTGCCTTTTTTATGCAAGATTCAGATTCTACACCTACCACCCTAGAACACAGTAAAGGAAAGACACTAAGGGTAATGCTGCTCAATGCCAGAGGTCTCAACCTCAAGCTGCACACACTCTATGCCCTTCTCAGTATGTAGCACATTGATGTCTGTGCTGTGCCTGAAACCTGGTTCACAGCTTCTGACAGCACCCCGGCACTATCGGGTGTTACCTCATATCATGCGTTCCGGCACCAGCATCCGGACAACACCAAGAAGGATGGTGGGTGTCCATATTCATCAAGGACACCCTCACCTCATGGTTGGTGGCAACACACAATGCATCAGAGACCATCCAGGTGCCAGTGACCGTAGGCAAGACTGCTCTGCAGTTTGTAGCATGTTACATGCCACCCTCTCAAACTCAGGTACCTCACACAGCTATCCTGCAAACACTAAAGGGGATAAATGTATCTCCAAACACCATCCTACTGGGTGATTCCAACTATCCACATATAGACTGGGATCACTAATCATGCCACAACACTCTAACACAAAGGTTCCAAGAGTTCATACACTGAAATGCCATGGAACAACTGGCCCCAATCCCCACAAGTGGAGGCAACATACTAGAACTCACCATCACGAACATGGGGTCACACTGTTCAACACCAGAAGTATACCCATCATTGGTGAGATCAGATCATGGACTATTCTCAGTGGGAGTCCACATCCCACCCACACCCCAGATAGAAAAACAAACAGTGAAGACTTTCTCATATGCCGACTTCACATTTCTAAGGACTGGTGTGGTCTCTTTCAAGGCCCCCAAGCCAGCGGACACCATTACCCAAGCCACTGTATCACTTAGAAATGCCTTATACCAGCACCTCCAGGACTGCATGGATCAGGCAATCCCAAACAAAACAAAGACTCTTTGTACCACAGGCAAGCATCCAGTCTGGTGGACCCTAGCCATAAACAAGCTCTACAACACAAGGAAGGAGCTACTACGAGATAAAGCGTAATCCGTAGGAGGGAAGACACCCATGCTCATTGTGAGTAAAACACTGGGTTCCCCCATACAATCATCCGAGGCAAGTTTTGAGAGTAAACCCACTCAGGACTCAAGGGACAATCATGAGGCCTTTTTTACCTATGTTTGAAACCTGGGAGGGAACTCCCAGATATGCTCAGAATTAGTTCGGAATGATGTAGATATCACTGCACCTACAGACATTGCCAACATACTGCCTGACAGGTTCAGTGCAGATTTCCCCCCCCCAACTGGAGGGGTATCTACACCAGAGGATTGTAGCCCCCCAAACATCTCCAATGCTGGGGTGGGACCTGCTCTATCCAAGGCGGAAAACACTTTATCCATGGGACCAGATGGTGTTCCCAGTTGTGTGCTCCATGAACTCAATGAGTAATTACACCCGCAGTTAGGGCAGCTGTTTAATCTTAGCCTCACCTCAGGATATGTGCCCAAGGAGTGGCATACGGCAATGGTGGACCCACTTCACAAAGGAGGTGCCTCCACCAACCCGGAAACTACCATCCCATCAGCTTGACAAGCCTGTTCTGCTAAGCTATGGAGAGGATCATAATGGGAATTATAAATGAAGACATA
The DNA here is from genome assembly GCF_019279795.1 of Protopterus annectens. Taxonomy (NCBI): domain Eukaryota; kingdom Metazoa; phylum Chordata; order Ceratodontiformes; family Protopteridae; genus Protopterus; species Protopterus annectens. Next base: position 1,757,807,014 of record NC_056732.1, on the reverse strand, counting down.
GGGGACTTGCAGACATTGGATCCAATCCAGTTTGGCTTTGTCAAGGGCAGATCATGCCTTTTAAACTTGATTGACTTTTTCAAAACAGTCACCCAGGCCATTGACGTGGGCAAGGCAGTCCACACAGCCTACCTTGACCTGGCAAAGGCTTTCGACACAATACCTCACTCAGGTATCATTGAAAACATCACCAGCTTAATTGTGAACCCATACATCACAGCATGGGTTGCAAACTGGCTAAGTGACGGAACACACAGGGTCAAAGTTGCTGGTGCCATGTCACACTCCGGAGCTGTCACAAGTGGTGTCCCACAGGGCTCAGTCCTGGGCCCACATTTGTTCAGCATCTACTTTTCAGAAGTATGAGCAAACACAGGAGGATTATGGCTGACAAAGTTTGAAGATGACTGCAAACTGGGAAGCATAGTTGGAAACCCATCTGACACAGACATCCTTCAGAAGGGTCTCATAGACACAGATAACTGGTGCCACAGCCATGGCCTTACATTAAACACTAAACAATGCATAGCCATACCCTTCAGGAAGAACAAGGTTACCACTACTTCCCATCTAGGTGGCAATCCTCTAAGCACAGAGGAGGTTATCAGGGACCTGGGCACCCAGGTTGACAGTAACCTTTTGTTTGACACTCACATTGCCAGGGTAGTTTGGAAGACCTTCTACATTGGCCACCTCATCATGCAGGGATTCACATCTAGATCAAGGGAGGTCATTGTTCCCCTGTACTCATCACTCATCAGACCAATGATTGCATACAATGCCCCATTTAGAATGTATCTGACCCAACACCTGCGGCAATTGGATGGGCCCACAAATTCCTCAACAGGAGGTGAAAGGGTCTCAAACATATTTCTTATGCTGCCCGACTGAAGGAATTCCAGCTGTATTCAGTCGCTTACCGTCTGCTCAGAGGTGACCTGTGCCTGACATACAAGGCTATGTCCAACCCAGAATTAATGAACATGCTTCACCTCAAGACCTCTACATCCATCAGAACTACAAGGGCAGGAGACTTAAACCTCAACACAGATATTAATAGGATGTGCTGGAGGGACAGATTCATCACCCAGAGAGTCCCTATGCTGTGGAACAACATCCTGGTACATGTGAGGCTGAGCACCTCACTGGCTTTGTTCAAGTGAGATCTTGACCAATGGATGGGAGATTGCAGGTATACAGCCATAAGACACAAGAGTTCATCACAAAACGCCAACTTTAATGAATGAAGCTTTCGGGTTCTCTACCCTTCATCAGCATATACAATCATTTTGTAACTACATTTATATAGAGGTTTAATTAAAGTCACATGATAGTACCAGCCACTAAAAAACACACTAATAAAATTTGTACAATGCAATTTAGCTTTAAAATGGAAATCAACCATTATATTCAACTTTTAGATGTTACACATCAATATTCATATGAATTATAAAGATAGTGAATAAAATATACTCAAAATGTGTATATAAAAACTATTAATAAATCAATTTATCATATACTCAAAATGTGTATATAAAAACTATTAATAAATCAATTTATCATAAATTATCATGCTGTCGTTTAACCAATATAGGTTTTATACTAATGGCATTATTGAGGCCAGGACTAACATCAGCCTGCAATCTTATTATCCACTGTAGTTCTTTGATTTCCAATGCATTATTTAAATCACCACCTCTTACACCCAAATCTACTGTGTCTATGCATCTAAATTTGAATCTATGCGTTGTGTTCTCCATAATATGCTTATATAAAGCATTTGTTTGAATTTTTCTATTAATTTCTGACTTATGCTCGACAACTCGGTCTTTCAGTCTTCTTGTTGTCTTGCCCACATAAAATTTTTCACAACAGTTGCAAGTAGCAAGATACACAAGTTGGGATGTATTACAGGTGGCTCTACATTTAAAAACATAGCTAACATTGCTTACTGGGTGCCTAAAAAATTCATTTGCTTCTAAAATATCGCCACAGCAACTACAGTTATAACATTTAAAAGTTCCTAACCTAGTCTGTGCTAAGCACACTTGTTTACTAAAATCCTTATAACACAAAATACTTTTTAATGATTGTTGATTCCTGTATGCAAAACTAGGTTTTGGTCCTACTATTTTTTGTATTTCCGGCATAGCCATTAAAATCGGCCAATTTTTTTCTATGATTTTACAAATTCTGTAACTATATCCATTATATGTAGTTACGTATCTAATTTTATCATTTTTTGTCATTATTTGTGCTTCTGACCGAACTGATGTCTCCGATGCCATTGAATTAAACACTGGTTTGTATTCTTGATCTCTACCCTTATTTACTTCCTCAATACATTTCTCTATCATAACTTCTGAGTACCCCCCATTTTTAAATTCTTGCTTCATTTCTTTTATTTCATTTACGTACAAATCATTTTCAGTTGTCAATCTACTCACTCTAATGAGTTGTGACTTTACTATGCCCCTAAAAATGTGTATAGGGTGCATGCTAGTTCTCTTTAAGTACCTCATCACATGTACATCTTTTTTGTGTATCATTGTTTCAAGTTTTTGATCTTTTTTATAAATCTTTACATCTAAATATATTATACTTTGAGTTGAATAATTCATCTTGAATTTAAAAAATGGTGTTGTACTATTCAAGTAAGATAGATAGGTGTTCAACTCATATTCCGTCCCCTCCCAGACAAAAAAACAATCATCAACAAACCTTACATAGCATTTTACATGCTTATTTAGGTCATTTGAGTCATTCAATATATAATTCTTTTCCCAATAATAAAGAACAATATTGGCAAAAGTATTTGCCACCGATGTCCCCATGGCTACACCGGTTAGTTGTCTATATGGTACACCATCAAAGATAAACACATTTTTTGTTAACACTAAGTCTAGCAGTGAGCATAAATTTTCAATTTCACTAGGCTGAACCACAGAGTACATCAGTAAAAGCATCCTTACAGCTTCCACACCATAGTCAATAGGTATTACTGTAAATAACGATTCCACGTCCAATGTTACAAATATACTGTTTTCTTTTACATTCATATACCAATCACTTAATTTATGCAAAAAAATGTATAGTATCCTTTATAACAGTGGTGCAGTGGGATAACAGCTTAGATAACTCTTTTTGCAAATACTTAGAAATGGGTTCTGTCACCCATCCTTTTCCTGAGACAATTGGTCTCAGTGGGGGGTTTAACAGTGACTTGTGTATTTTTGGTATACCATAAATTTGCGGTATCCTGGGACATGGGACAGAAAAATAATTAAACAACTCTAGTGATATTTGTTCATTTAATTGCATTTCATATATCTGCATGTTAACCTGCATTATCTGGTTTTTCACCTCCAAAAATGAAATTCTTTGAAATGTTATAGCATCAGAAAGAAATGTGTTAAATACATTCATATAATATCCCCGATCCATTATCACAGTTGCCCCACCCTTATCCGCCTGCTTAATTATTATCTCGTTATTATTTTTTAAAGATGTCAAGGTTTTATACTCATTATACGTCAGATTATATTTCCTTTCACTTCTTCCTGAATACATTGCTCTTAATTCTACTTCCACTATATTCATGAATGCTACTATCACAGGTGATAACTGTGGGACGAACACACTTAATTTTTTGTAACAGTTATTATTAGTAATAGAATTAGGGAACAAAAGTTTCAACATTAGACTTCTAGCAAAAAGTCTCAAGTCTATTAACATATTTAACAAACTATCCATAGTAAAGGGAATAAATTTTAAGCCATTACTCAATAGGCTGTAATTTTCTTCAGGGAAGCATCTTTTAGTTAAATTCACAGTACCTTTAATAAAGATCGGCACCACATCAATCACCTGCGAGGTGTCTTGTTCATTTTCTTCGGGCTGTCGTTCTTCCTTTTCGCTCCCTGTGCTGGTTGTTGTGCTGTCCTCTGCATCGGGCTTCTCTCCGTCCGCACCCTGTGCGGTAAGACCTTCTCCGGCTGGTTTAAACGGAACGGTAAAAAAGCCGATATGTCAGTTTGTCTTTTCTTGTATATATCCACTTGATGTGGTGCCGTATTTACAGCATTAGAGGTAGTTACACTTTTGTTGCCCACACTGGATGTGATCGTTATGGCTTCCCCCGTTCCACGCAGCTCATCATGACGTTGGGACGTCGACTGTACGTCTTCTTGTAATTCATTTTGTTGATTCGTCGGTTGCTCCTTTGGTGTAGAGGGAAGTTCAAACGTATCAAGTTTATCAAGCAGCTGGGTTCCTCTCCTATTATTACCCTCAGTTTCACGATATGGCTTACCAAGTACATTCAAACGCTTATATTCAGTTTTCGGCCATGAAAAAATATGACCATTTTTGTAATCATCTATATCCCTTTGTAATTTACGCTTTTTTGTACTTCCAGTCTATTATCAAGTAAGCGTATTTTCTCCAGGAATGTTTGATAATTATCATTTGTATTGTCCCCTTTTAAAATATCAAGAATTTGTGTTTCTATTGTAACTATCTCTTCTAATAATGAGTGCTCAACACCTTCAAAAAATTCATTCATTAGGCGCATATAACTGGCGCTTAATTCCAAATTAAGCTGTTGCCATTTAGTTAGTAATTCCTCGTATGTATTACCGTAAGACGGCATTTTTAGCACCCGTAGACCTCGAGGTGCTATGCCCAAATCCAAATAAGCCGTGAAACTAAATCTCTGCCATTGCAATTGCTTATAGGTAGTAACTTTCTTTTCAAGCACATTCAACAGTTTATGCAGTTCATTTAGTTCATTGGCCACAATCAGATTTGAAGATTTTGCTGGCTGATTGTGGAGCTGTAGTAACGGATTACTTGGTTTGATTAACAGCCGTTTTATAGCGGAAGTCATATCTTTTGATAAAAGTATACAGATTTCAGACTATCACAGGATAGTAATGGCAGTCAATTTAGCACAGATAACAGTGCAATACGGACAAGGCTGGTATAATCACCTCCTATGGACGTCCACTGCGATTTGGTTCGTTGTTTTCTCAGAATACTAGTAAGAGTCAAAAGTTTTCAGCCATAAGACACAAGAGTTCATCACAAAACGCCAACTTTAATGAATGAAGCTTTCGGGTTCTCTACCCTTCATCAGCATATACAATCATTTTGTAACTACATTTATATAGAGGTTTAATTAAAGTCACATGATAGTACCAGCCACTAAAAAACACACTAATAAAATTTGTACAATGCAATTTAGCTTTAAAATGGAAATCAACCATTATATTCAACTTTTAGATGTTACACATCAATATTCATATGAATTATAAAGATAGTGAATAAAATATACTCAAAATGTGTATATAAAAACTATTAATAAATCAATTTATCATATACTCAAAATGTGTATATAAAAACTATTAATAAATCAATTTATCATAAATTATCATGCTGTCGTTTAACCAATATAGGTTTTATACTAATGGCATTATTGAGGCCAGGACTAACATCAGCCTGCAATCTTATTATCCACTGTAGTTCTTTGATTTCCAATGCATTATTTAAATCACCACCTCTTACACCCAAATCTACTGTGTCTATGCATCTAAATTTGAATCTATGCGTTGTGTTCTCCATAATATGCTTATATAAAGCATTTGTTTGAATTTTTCTATTAATTTCTGACTTATGCTCGACAACTCGGTCTAAATAAGCATGTAAAATGCTATGTAAGGTTTGTTGATGATTGTTTTTTTGTCTGGGAGGGGACGGAATATGAGTTGAACACCTATCTATCTTACTTGAATAGTACAACACCATTTTTTAAATTCAAGATGAATTATTCAACTCAAAGTATAATATATTTAGATGTAAAGATTTATAAAAAAGATCAAAAACTTGAAACAATGATACACAAAAAAGATGTACATGTGATGAGGTACTTAAAGAGAACTAGCATGCACCCTATACACATTTTTAGGGGCATAGTAAAGTCACAACTCATTAGAGTGAGTAGATTGACAACTGAAAATGATTTGTACGTAAATGAAATAAAAGAAATGAAGCAAGAATTTAAAAATGGGGGGTACTCAGAAGTTATGATAGAGAAATGTATTGAGGAAGTAAATAAGGGTAGAGATCAAGAATACAAACCAGTGTTTAATTCAATGGCATCGGAGACATCAGTTCGGTCAGAAGCACAAATAATGACAAAAAATGATAAAATTAGATACGTAACTACATATAATGGATATAGTTACAGAATTTGTAAAATCATAGAAAAAAATTGGCCGATTTTAATGGCTATGCCGGAAATACAAAAAATAGTAGGACCAAAACCTAGTTTTGCATACAGGAATCAACAATCATTAAAAAGTATTTTGTGTTATAAGGATTTTAGTAAACAAGTGTGCTTAGCACAGACTAGGTTAGGAACTTTTAAATGTTATAACTGTAGTTGCTGTGGCGATATTTTAGAAGCAAATGAATTTTTTAGGCACCCAGTAAGCAATGTTAGCTATGTTTTTAAATGTAGAGACACCTGTAATACATCCCAACTTGTGTATCTTGCTACTTGCAACTGTTGTGAAAAATTTTATGTGGGCAAGACAACAAGAAGACTGAAAGACCGAGTTGTCGAGCATAAGTCAGAAATTAATAGAAAAATTCAAACAAATGCTTTATATAAGCATATTATGGAGAACACAATGCATAGATTCAAATTTAGATGCATAGACACAGTAGATTTGGGTGTAAGAGGTGGTGATTTAAATAATGCATTGGAAATCAAAGAACTACAGTGGATAATAAGATTGCAGGCTGATGTTAGTCCTGGCCTCAATAATGCCATTAGTATAAAACCTATATTGGTTAAACGACAGCATGATAATTTATGATAAATTGATTTATTAATAGTTTTATATACACATTTTGAGTATATGATAAATTGATTTATTAATAGTTTTTATATACACATTTTGAGTATATTTTATTCACTATCTTTATAATTCATATGAATATTGATGTGTAACATCTAAAAGTTGAATATAATGGTTGATTTCCATTTTAAAGCTAAATTGCATTGTACAAATTTTATTAGTGTGTTTTTTAGTGGCTGGTACTATCATGTGACTTTAATTAAACCTCTATATAAATGTAGTTACAAAATGATTGTATATGCTGATGAAGGGTAGAGAACCCGAAAGCTTCGTTCATTAAAGTTGGCGTTTTGTGATGAACTCTTGTGTCTTATGGCTGAAAACTTTTGACTCTTACTAGTATTCTGAGATTGCAGGTATACCCCAGGGATAACCTCAGTATCACTGCTTGACAGAGGCACAGCAAAATAATGGGCATATTATCCATCAACTTGAAGGGGTGGCAGAAGCCACAAAACTCTGGGCTAGGCTTATAAATGCCCTAGGGCAGATAGCCTAGTATGAACCTATGAACCTATGAACATAGGCCTGGGGCAGTTCCTGCTATTAGGACAGTGGTCTGCAGCAAGCTATATAGTAGTAGTCAGTTTTAGCCATTGGTTTTTGACCATGGCTATTCCATGTTGCTTCTTGTTGTGGTACGAACATGGGTGTGTGGTTATCCATGCTATTTATTGCTAGTCACCCTCATTTTGTATCTTGTTCCATGTTTTTGCACATGTACATCACTGTATGAGGTGTGACCTGGTAGTGTCAGGGTGCTGATGTGGGCTTTGACCCTGTTTTCTATTACAGCACTGATATCTACATTCTCTATACTGTGTGTGTTTACACTGCACGCATCTTGATGTTTATACTTCTGGCACTGGGTAGCATTACATCTAGGTTCCTATCCCTTGTGGTACCCATGAGGTGGGTTTGTGTTTTTGTGGTTTATGATTGTTGAGGGTGGATGTTAGTTGGGGTCCTCAGGTGTGCATATGGTACATGATATTACATTACTTAACACATGGCATTCATGCCTCAGGTGGTGCTGCAGGGCCGCCTCTGTCGGATGCACATACTACACTCCCTGTACATGTTTGGAAGCAGGTTGTGTCATGTTAGGCATCCCTGTTACTGTATGAGTGAGTCAGAGCAGGTATCAGTCCCAGTGTTCCTACTGACCAAGTATATGTGCTATGCGTTGCCTCTTTGCCAAGGCCAGGGCATACTGGGCACGCCTCCTTCTGCCTACTGGGACAAGGTCAGGTTGTTCCTCCTCCGAGTCACCCCCTGCCTGTGGTGGCCTTGGCAATGGTGCGGGATGTTTGGCCCAGCCCTGTGCTGGTCCTGCTGCAGCTGTTTCCGCAGGATCATATTATGTAGCATAGCACATATCATGATCATTTGGGTACATGTAGTTGGTGTGTACTGCAAGGCTCCACCAGATGTGTCCAGACACCGGAACCGTGACTTGAGCAGCCCAAACACACGCTCTATGATATTACGTGTTTGTGCGTGTGCCTCATTATGGCGTTCCTGTTCAGGTGTGTGTGCATTTCTGATGGGTGTCATCAGCCACGGCTCAAGTGCATAACCTGCATCCCCCACTAGGTGTCCGTGTGGGAAGTCCCCACTGGCAAATGATTGGTACAGCTGCGTCAGATGCCAGATATGGGAATCGTGGTAGCTCCCAGGGCAGCCAGCACACACATTCATTATTATGCCCTGGGCATCACACACGACCTAGCAGTTGATGGAGGGGTATCCCTTACGGTTAATGTAGGCTCTACCCCGCTCACTGGCTGGTGCTTTGATGCGTATGTGCGTGTAGTCTATTGCACCCAGCACCTCAGGGTATCCCGCTATTTGCTGGAAGAGACGCATATTGCTGGCCACAACCTCACGGTCATTAGGGACATATATATGATCACTGACATGTGCTGACATGGCATCCAGGAACTGGTGCAGTACTCTGGAGGCTGATGCCTGTGATATCCCCATCATATCACCAGTTGGTCTCTGGAAGGTACCTGTTGCTAGTATTCTTAGGCCAACACATACCTTGGTTTCCACTGGGATGGGTTCCCCTCTGTTGGTTCTGTGTGTGAGATGTGGCCTGCACAGCTCAACAATCTGCTGCAGAAGGTCTCTGTCCACTCTGTAGCGCTCCACTATCTCCAGCTCATGTAACCCATGGTAGGTGACCCTGGGCCTGTATACTCTTCTCCGTCTCCTCACTCTGGGTTGTCTGTCAGCATCTGCATTGTCACCACCCTCAGCAATTCGCCTATGCCTGATTATAATAGCTATGGCAGCCCCTAGCATTTCTGCTCTAAGTTCAGCTTTTTTCAGTTTTCAATTCTGATAGCTTAGTTTCTGGCAGTATCTCTTGTGAGAAACAGCCTGCACTGCTCTTTGCTGTGTTTTAAGTGCTGGGTTGGGCTTCTAGTCTGCCTGTGTCATTGCCTGCTTCTAATTGTTTCCACCAATTAACTCCAGCAGTATCCTCTGGCAGTTTCCCTGTATTTTAGTTGTTTCCTGTTTCCTCTCTGTTTCCTGAGGGGGAGCAATGTGCACACCAGCTTAAACACGCTCACAGTCACTTAAACGCGCGCACACATCCCTACACGGTGTGAGCTTGGCTGATTCATGTTAAAACACGCGCACACTGCCTTAAACACGTGCACGCCCACGCAAACCGTTGCAAACAGTCTGCAACACGCTCCCACATGTTGAACCTGCCTTACATGCGCGCACACACATGCATGCATGTATTTCAAGAAACTTTGAGTGTAGGGATAGCGTATACCCTCAATTTCTTGACTTTCCTAGTGTTCTGTTGGGACACACCTCCCTCCCTGATGTCTGTCTGTCATCTGTTACCTTACATTGCCCTCCAATCTGGTACATTTATTACTATCCTTCCCCCCCATGATGTCACCTACCTCTTACTCTGTTCCTCCCCCTTCTCGAACTCTTACACTACTCAGAAAGTGCTCATTACCTATGTGGCAGTGTGATTCAGTATTGTAACCCTCATTTACATAGGATTGCCTAGTAATGACTAGTTACATGTCTTACACGGAGCTTCCCCCCCTTGACAACCACTAAACGGAGGCCATATTGTTTTTGGTCTGCAAGTCCCTCCATTGACATTCCATGTAATACATTAATCACACAATTGTGGGCTTATAAGCTTCGGTTTTTAGTTTTAGGTAGCGCACCCCGTTTGCACGGGTGTGCGCTGCAGTTAAACCCAAAAATCCCGTGAAAAAAAAAAGTTATATAACTTATTTTTGCAACAGTTTTTCATGCCAATGGCCACATATTTGGCCATTGGCATGCTTAATGAAACATATGCACCCTTTATTTGGAGCTGACATAGCTCCGTTTTTAATTTTGCAGAAATGTACTCAGTTGTCAGCTGAGTACATTTCTGCAGCTAACACGTCCGTTACACGGACTGGTTTCTGCTTTGTGGATCGCTCAGATACCTCATTTGCATATCTTTGAGCTGCAAATGAGGTATTGAGCATTTCCACGCCCAGTCCGTGTAAGAGACGTGTTAGCTGTCTCTTACACGGAGATTTGGGCTGTTCCTGAATCAGGAGGCTTACACGGAGGCTTACACTACTCTTGAACTCCGTGTAAGCCTTCCTGAATCTGGCCCATAGTGTGCTCCTCTGTGAAATGTTCCTTCTGCAATTGAAATAGTATGCACATTCAGATTTCCAAATATCAAGTATGTAAAGAACAAAGAAGCCTGAAAGGCACATTCTGTTTTTTTTTTTTCCCAAGAAATCTAAGAAGAGACCTTCCTTCATTAAATGGAAAACTGATTTCATCCCAAATATGTTGTGCTACTCTTTGATAAACAAAATATCTGCCTGAGCGAGATTGTCCCTCTAAAAACATCATTTCAATGCTGTACTCCATAGAGATACAAAATAAAAATGTGTGAGTATCTGTGTACACTAAACCAGCTTTGTAAAAAATATGCAAAAGTATGAAATTGAGAAAAAAACTTTGAGTCTGAATGTGTTTGAGGTCCTGGTTAGTAAGCGTGAAGTGTCATCTTGACACATCTTATACACTAAATAATCCAAACTGATTTATGTCAGTAAAAGAAATGCTTTTCCTCTGTATTCATCTTAAAACTCAACTAGATCCTGTTACTACTTTCTGTAACTTCTGTTTCATAAAACTCAGCATACCATTCTACAAGTAGTTGCATAAAGCTGTTATTGACTTTTATACCTTTACTACTCCAACTCTGCCTATTTACATGAATTTATCCTGTAGCAGTTGCTGTTGATTAAAAAAGGGTCTCCTCTCTAACGGAACTACAATAAAAACCAATAATGTAATTTTGCTTGCAGATGAAGATGATAGTGTTGACAAAACAGCCATTAAACATACCTCTCAACCTCTCAGCACCAGAAATCTGGACCAACCCAGAAATAATGGTGAGACAAAGGCCCAAAAATAGGGACAGATTTGAAATATTGCTCCTACAAACTTAGAAAGTTGTTAGAATAGCAAGTTTTGTACTGTTATATATAAATCTGGACGGTGCAGTGGTGCAACGATAGCGTTGTCACCTCGCACCAAGAAGTTCTCTGGTTTGATTCTTGGCTGGGGTGCTTTCTGTGTGGAGTCTGCATGTTCTCCTTGCATTTGTGTGGGTTTTTTCTGGGTGCTCTGGTTTCCTTCCACATTCAAAGACATGCATCTATAGCGTTAATGCCCCGGGCCTCTGCTGAATATTGGCTTTGTTCCAAGTTGGACTTTCCCAATTAACAAATATTAAATAAAATAAATATTTTCGGAAGAATATGAAGTCTGAAACTCAAATGCATGTCATTATTAAGTTTTATTTAGTGACTTCAATCCTCAATGATTTGCCAAAAAAACACTAATTTCATGAGGAACAGACCCAAAATATGAATCAAACATCTGAACATTCTACGAAAATGTGGACATTTGAGAGGTATGCCATTAACAGTACCCCCCCCTGCAAAAACACTTAAACAAGAAGTTTTTGGCAAGATGTTTTTGGTGAATGTAGTGATGGCATTCCAATCCTCAGTGCTTTTGCTTTCATCCACATGGGATCCTTGTTCATCATATATTTTGTGGATTTGTTCTGCAGAGAGTATTTCAGTTGTATTCATTGTATTATTTAAAATGTATCCAGTAGAACCTGCATACTTTTATGCATAAATTAAGATTTGTTTAAACCTTTTACTTCTTTACATGTGGCAATAATGTGTGGACTAGTTGTATGAGGAACATTTACATTAAGAATTTAAAAGCAACCCTGTAGAACATTTCATTTATTTTACATTTGTTGACTGGGGTTGTCTGACTGAGCCCTTTTTCGGGAAGAAAAGATCCACAAATTTACCTATAAAATAAAAATAAAAATTGTAGATGAAAATAGGAATTAAAAACAAAATATTAACATTTGCCAGTTAACAGTAAAAACATAAAGATTATTTACAGAGTTTAAGTTTCCATTTAACATAAGATATGTGTACACATAAATTTTCAAAGTTTATAAGTACATCCAAGGCAGATTACAGTTAGTGAAGATAATACATGTAGTATATAAATAAAGATATTTTATGACTGGGTGCCAGGGAAATCTGTAGATAGCAAAGGTAAAAGAGCTGGCACATAACAGTTGGAAAAACCAATGAGCACAGGCAGTAAGCTACGCAGGAGAGTAAGACAGGTCATGGAGGGTGAGTACAGTAGCATGACCAGTGATGTTTTAGGTAGTCTTTGGTGGCTGCTTTAAGTTTTTTGAGTTTGTTGGGTGATCTAATTTCCAATGGGCGTTTGTTGCAAGAAACAGTAGGGTAGTAGCTGTAATGGTTTTGACTGATTTTGCTCTTGGGTTTAAGGATTTGTAGTACGTCTTGGTATGAGCTTCGGTGAGTCCTAGAAGGAGTGGATAAGGAGATTAGAGGAGAAAGTTGGGACAGAAAGATGGCTGGTACAAGACAGAGTGGATAATTTGAAGCTGAGAGAGGAGAAGCTGATGAGGTAATTCTAGCCAGTTTAAGTATTATAAAGAGAGAGACAGTGATGAGATCTATAGTTTTGATTCATAACAAATCTGACCATGTTGTTATAGGTATTTTTTAGCTTAGTAGAGAAGTCTGGAGGTTCATGAGGATTTATGTGCTGTACAATAGGCTTGGTAATAGATAAACATGAGAGAGGGAGACTTCAGCTTTGTTAGAAAGTTTTTATTTCTGTATCTTATGTAGAGAAAAATTAAGGTTTGTTAAAACCTTTTTTCTTCTGTAAAACTGACAAACAAAAAAATGTGAGTCACTGTGAAGCTTTGTAAATTAGTAAAAACAGTCGGACAAGCAGCACCTCCTAACTCGTGAGAGCCCTAGACAGTTGTATAAAACCTTCTATGGTTGAAAACCAAGTAGAAAGGTGGTATTATGTTAGTTAAAACAAGAGTATATTAAGTTGCGTTCTCAACAACAATTATTCACTTTCCCTCTGCCATAAACATATACCGTGGGAATGATCCTGTGATGCCTGCCTTGCTGATTAATGCTAACTGAATCTATGTGATCTTTCATGGGCTGATTCCTGTTGCAATGGTGAGTTCATAAGTTTAGACAATGACCTTAGATCCATTGATGAAGGGTTGGGTTAGACCCCTCAGCAGATTTGATGTTTCACTTGATCTGCCTTGGAGTGGTTACCACATACTCAGTGATGGAAATGGTCTTTGTTCCTCTCCTTGTGTGCCCTGTTTGTGTGCTACATGATGTACCATGATTTGGAGCTCATCTTTTGCCTCTTCAGCATGACAGCTCACGACAAGAGTGATTCTGAAGGAAATTACACCAGTTAAACAAGCTAGTGATGCAGAATAACAATGTAAGTATGAGACATAGGTGCTTTCCACAGATCTGTTAAAGAGAGAAGAATTTTAGGATGGGTTAGTGCTGATGATTTGAGAGTTATTCAGAGCATGTAGAACTTTCTTCAAAACCGATAGCTAGTGAGATGATTAAAAAGAAAATTGTGCTTACAAATTAAGACAGAAAGAAATATAGGAAAGAATTAATAGGAATTATTTAGTGGAGATGGCAAAGGTTAGGGTATTGCAGAATAAGGAGAATCTCACAGAAGAAGAACAGATGCAACTGCAAAGTGATATAGGGAAAGTAAAGAAGCATTTGGATAAGATGTATATTCTAGACAGCGAACATGACTTTAAAAACCTTCTCCATTCCTACTTAACCAGCTCATGGAAATGTACCTGCTCAGACCCAGGATAACTTTCTACCAAATCAAATATTATGCCTTACTCCATATACACTCCCCACTAACATCACTTAGGCATTCCGGCACTATAACCCTTCTCTCTTCAAACGCAACACACATATCTTGTATTCTAAAGGCTAAACTTTCAGTCCTATCCTTTTAAGACAAGCTCATCCCAGGATGTACTGTTCATCAACTTCTTCTATTGTATTATCATCTCACATGTTGCTGTATGGTAGAAACTCATAAACTGCCTCACAAAAGTTTTTGTACATTAGAAACTAATGTATTGCCTAAGTCTACATTTGCATTGCACCAAATACCACAGATTTTGTATATAATACCCACTAATTCCAATGTAAAATATTGTATTACAGCTACTTTTTTATGTGTATTCATTAAGTGTTTTGCCTGATCTTGCATTTGTATCTTAATGGACATAACATTTGTTTCCTTTTAACTGTATTTTCTTCAATTTCTTATGTATACTTTTTTATGTATATTTTTATATGTACATTTCTGTATTGTTAATCTTAATCCTGTATGGAGCTTTTCTCCCTGTTACTACTTTCTGTAACTTCTGTTTCATAAAACTCAGCATACCATTCTACAAGTAGTTGCATAAAGCTGTTATTGACTTTTATACCTTTACTACTCCAACTCTGCCTATTTACATGAATTTATCCTGTAGCAGTTGCTGTTGATTAAAAAAGGGTCTCCTCTCTAACGGAACTACAATAAAAACCAATAATGTAATTTTGCTTGCAGATGAAGATGATAGTGTTGACAAAACAGCCATTAAACATACCTCTCAACCTCTCAGCACCAGAAATCTGGACCAACCCAGAAATAATGGTGAGACAAAGGCCCAAAAATAGGGACAGATTTGAAATATTGCTCCTACAAACTTAGAAAGTTGTTAGAATAGCAAGTTTTGTACTGTTATACATAAATCTGGACGGTGCAGTGGTGCAACGATAGCGTTGTCACCTCGCAGCAAGAAGTTCTCTGGTTTGATTCTTGGCTGGGGTGCTTTCTGTGTGGAGTCTGCATGTTCTCCTTGCATTTGTGTGGGTTTTTTCTGGGTGCTCTGGTTTCCTTCCACATTCAAAGACATGCATCTATAGCGTTTCTGCCCCGGGCCTCTGCTGAATATTGGCTTTGTTCCAAGTTGGACTTTCCCAATTAACAAATATTAAATAAAATAAATATTTTCGGAAGAATATGAAGTCTGAAACTCAAATGCATGTCATTATTAAGTTTTATTTAGTGACTTCAATCCTCAATGATTTGCCAAAAAAACACTAATTTCATGAGGAACAGACCCAAAATATGAATCAAACATCTGGACATTCTACGAAAATGTGGACATTTGAGAGGTATGCCATTAACAGTACCCCCCCCCCTGCAAAAACACTTAAACAAGAAGTTTTTGGCAAGATGTTTTTGGTGAATGTAGTGATGGCATTCCAATCCTCAGTGCTTTTGCTTTCATCCACATGGGATCCTTGTTCATCATATATTTTGTGGATTTGTTCTGCAGAGAGTATTTCAGTTGTATTCATTGTATTATTTAAAATGTATCCAGTAGAACCTGCATACTTTTATGCATAAATTAAGATTTGTTTAAACCTTTTACTTCTTTACATGTGGCAATAATGTGTGGACTAGTTGTATGAGGAACATTTACATTAAGAATTTAAAAGCAACCCTGTAGAACATTTCATTTATTTTACATTTGTTGACTGGGGTTGTCTGACTGAGCCCTTTTCGGGAAGAAAAGATCCACAAATTTACCTATAAAATAAAAATAAAAATTGTAGATGAAAATAGGAATTAAAAACAAAATATTAACATTTGCCAGTTAACAGTAAAAACATAAAGATTATTTACAGAGTTTAAGTTTCCATTTAACATAAGATATGTGTACACATAAATTTTCAAAGTTTATAAGTACATCCAAGGCAGATTACAGTTAGTGAAGATAATACATGTAGTATATAAATAAAGATATTTTATGACTGGGTGCCAGGGAAATCTGTAGATAGCAAAGGTAAAAGAGCTGGCACATAACAGTTGGAAAAACCAATGAGCACAGGCAGTAAGCTACGCAGGAGAGTAAGACAGGTCATGGAGGGTGAGTACAGTAGCATGACCAGTGATGTTTTAGGTAGTCTTTGGTGGCTGCTTTAAGTTTTTTGAGTTTGTTGGGTGATCTAATTTCCAATGGGCGTTTGTTGCAAGAAACAGTAGGGTAGTAGCTGTAATGGTTTTGACTGATTTTGCTCTTGGGTTTAAGGATTTGTAGTACGTCTTGGTATGAGCTTCGGTGAGTCCTAGAAGGAGTGGATAAGGAGATTAGAGGAGAAAGTTGGGACAGAAAGATGGCTGGTACAAGACAGAGTGGATAATTTGAAGCTGAGAGAGGAGAAGCTGATGAGGTAATTCTAGCCAGTTTAAGTATTATAAAGAGAGAGACAGTGATGAGATCTATAGTTTTGATTCATAACAAATCTGACCATGTTGTTATAGGTATTTTTTAGCTTAGTAGAGAAGTCTGGAGGTTCATGAGGATTTATGTGCTGTACAATAGGCTTGGTAATAGATAAACATGAGAGAGGGAGACTTCAGCTTTGTTAGAAAGTTTTATTTCTGTATCTTATGTACAGAAAAATTAAGGTTTGTTAAAACCTTTTTTCTTCTGTAAAACTGACAAACAAAAAAATGTGAGTCACTGTGAAGCTTTGTAAATTAGTAAAAACAGTCGGACAAGCAGCACCTCCTAACTCGTGAGAGCCCTAGACAGTTGTATAAAACCTTCTATGGTTGAAAACCAAGTAGAAAGGTGGTATTATGTTAGTTAAAACAAGAGTATATTAAGTTGCGTTCTCAACAACAATTATTCACTTTCCCTCTGCCATAAACATATACCGTGGGAATGATCCTGTGATGCCTGCCTTGCTGATTAATGCTAACTGAATCTATGTGATCTTTCATGGGCTGATTCCTGTTGCAATGGTGAGTTCATAAGTTTAGACAATGACCTTAGATCCATTGATGAAGGGTTGGGTTAGACCCCTCAGCAGATTTGATGTTTCACTTGATCTGCCTTGGAGTGGTTACCACATACTCAGTGATGGAAATGGTCTTTGTTCCTCTCCTTGTGTGCCCTGTTTGTGTGCTACATGATGTACCATGATTTGGAGCTCATCTTTTGCCTCTTCAGCATGACAGCTCACGACAAGAGTGATTCTGAAGGAAATTACACCAGTTAAACAAGCTAGTGATGCAGAATAACAATGTAAGTATGAGACATAGGTGCTTTCCACAGATCTGTTAAAGAGAGAAGAATTTTAGGATGGGTTAGTGCTGATGATTTGAGAGTTATTCAGAGCATGTAGAACTTTCTTCAAAACCGATAGCTAGTGAGATGATTAAAAAGAAAATTGTGCTTACAAATTAAGACAGAAAGAAATATAGGAAAGAATTAATAGGAATTATTTAGTGGAGATGGCAAAGGTTAGGGTATTGCAGAATAAGGAGAATCTCACAGAAGAAGAACAGATGCAACTGCAAAGTGATATAGGGAAAGTAAAGAAGCATTTGGATAAGATGTATATTCTAGACAGCGAACATGACTTTAAAAACCTTCTCCATTCCTACTTAACCAGCTCATGGAAATGTACCTGCTCAGACCCAGGATAACTTTCTACCAAATCAAATATTATGCCTTACTCCATATACACTCCCCACTAACATCACTTAGGCATTCCGGCACTATAACCCTTCTCTCCTCAAACGCAACACACATATCTTGTATTCTAAAGGCTAAACTTTCAGTCCTATCCTTTTAAGACAAGCTCATCCCAGGATGTACTGTTCATCAACTTCTTCTATTGTATTATCATCTCACATGTTGCTGTATGGTAGAAACTCATAAACTGCCTCACAAAAGTTTTTGTACATTAGAAACTAATGTATTGCCTAAGTCTACATTTGCATTGCACCAAATACCACAGATTTTGTATATAATACCCACTAATTCCAATGTAAAATATTGTATTACAGCTACTTTTTTATGTGTATTCATTAAGTGTTTTGCCTGATCTTGCATTTGTATCTTAATGGACATAACATTTGTTTCCTTTTAACTGTATTTTCTTCAATTTCTTATGTATACTTTTTTATGTATATTTTTATATGTACATTTCTGTATTGTTAATCTTAATCCTGTATGGAGCTTTTCTCCCTGGGCTTTTAGTGACGATTTGCATCTTGCCCAGTCAGACTCTCCCAGTAAAGTAAATAAATAAATAAATAAGAAAAGAAAAAAAAAATATATATATATATATATATATATATATATATATATATGTTTAAAATGCTGCTGCTAAGCTACCATTTTTGATAACCCTTTCAGTGCATAGAAAAAAAAACTTTTAGCACAGCGACCTTGGCATCAAAAAGTAGAAAGGCTTTTGCCAAACATAAACAGTGTACAACATGAAAAATAACTGGAAATCCTATTGCGACATTAGGGATATTTTGAAGATTTTATGATAAACTGTATAAAGCAGAGGAATGCCAAAACCAAGAAAAAGGTGCATTTAATATTTATTTGGAATACCGAATCATGCCAAGGTCAAAGACAGATGAGACCTAACAATTAATAACTAGGATTGGAACAGATGGGCTGGTAATGATGATGTACAATCAATCAACAGTGTAGTCTCCAGAGACAGATGGTATTCCTTTGGAAGTTTAGAAATTGGCTGGGGTAAAAGTCATAAAGATCTGAAAGTTTTTTAACAATATTTTTATTAGGTGGGGAAGTACCAGGATCTTGGAAGAATGTTGTGTTGGCTATATCGCACAAAGAGGGTTGAGTTTAGTTTTAAAGTGTTTATGTCCAGACTAGCAGCGAGAATGGCAAAAGCAATGCCAAAATCAATAGATATGTGTCAGTTTGGCTTTGTGGAGGAGGCAAACATTTGACAACTTTAATAGAAAAATGATGATCCTGAGGGAAACAGAGGTTAAAACATTGCGATTGTTTGTGGGTTTTAGTGCAGAGAAGGCATTCATTAGAGTCAGCTAGGATTTTATGAGTAGAGCCCATACCTCTCAACTGTACAGATTTTCACAGAATGTCCAGATGTTTGCCTCGTATTTTTGCTCTGTTTCTCATAAAATTGCAGTTTGCTGGCAAATCATTGGGGGTTGAAGTCAGAAAATAAAGACAGACATTTGAGTTTCACACTTCATATCGTTCAGAAAATTCATGATCATGCAAAATCTATTATTCTATCAACTTTCTAAGCATGTAAGAGCAATATTTAAAAAGTATGCCTATTTTGGGCCTTTGTCCCCCCATTTTTTATGGCTTTGTCCCGATTTCTTGCTGTAAGAGGTTGAGAGGTGTATTAGAGCAATGGCAGCATTTGTAGTCCTGACAGGGTAACAAGGCTGATTTGGAGGATAAATGAATGGTCAGAGGCAAGAGTTAATTTGGGAGGTTTTCTGTCCAACAAGGTAACTATGTGACTCTGAGCAAATCACTTAACCAGACACTGCTCCCAGGCTGACTGTGAAAACAGTCTATGGAGATCAGCGTTTTACCCTAGAAAGCAAAATGAAATGAAATAAGAGATATTTGAAAAGAAAAGAGGAGCCAGGCAGAGGTGTTCTCTTTCCCCTTTATTGCTTCTTTATATTTATAACCATTGGCAAAAAAAGAGACTCACAAATTCAAGAATGCATCTGGTACTCTAACATTAACTTTATTCAAAGATGATTTTGTTTTACTTGATAAAGACAGAAAAGTTCATTTCGATGTTATAGAACATTCTGCAACAGTTTCTGTTTTTTTTTTCAGAATATAAAATAAAAGATAAAACAAAGGCTTTACCAGTAGGCTATGTACCTACATATAATTTGGTTCAACAATACTCATATTTATCGGAAGATGAGAAGGCAAACTGTTTAGGTGTATGGTTTAAAAATAATTCTGTTATGGTAGCTAAGGATATGTGGAAAGGGACTAAACAGATGCTGCTACAGAGACTGAGAAGCCATATTTTCTATATTATGGCTGTGGATAGTAAGATACAAGCAGATAATGTTTCTTCTGCACTTAGTTTTATATACAGGTCAAGAGTATTTTTATCATCCAGCCATGTTTTGGACTATAATTAATAAAGAGTTGAAATAATACATTTGGGAGGGAAAGATGGCATCAGTTAAGTGGGGTAAGTTGATTCTCACCACAGACAAAGTGATTTTAGAATTACCTGACTGGAAGGGATACCTTAGAGCTACACAGTTAAGACGCATATACATAACACAACCAAGCAGTTTAAGTCAAAGTGGAAAGTATGATGATGAAACAAAGTGAATGAGGTCCATAAAGTAAAGAATCAGTAAAATTTTGGAAACAGTTCCTTCTGTAAAATAACAGCTATGGAAAATATTATATTCATAAAGTAACAGGAGATATTCTAAGAATCAAGCCAACATGGATCATAGGATCATTGGAGATAACTAGGCTATCGAACCAGAGATCATTTTAGACCTAGCCGTTTCAATGTAAAGTAATACCATAGAAGTACTACTCAGTACCCAAGATTGCATTTTAGTGATCATCCTGGAAGGCTGTGGGCACTATCCCCATAAGAATTTAGGGTGGTCCATCCACTCATCCAGGTTCCTGTTGATCAGTGTCATAGTGGTGCTCTGTTTCACATGAATTGGTAGCCTGTTCCAAAGATGTGGCAGTCGCTAGGAGATAAATCGGACCCTCCAGCATGTCTTATTTAAGTTGCAGGCCATATTTAAGTCCCTGGAATGGGTAGCCCTAGACCCATTTGATTTACAGATATGCAGTAGATTCTTTAGGTTTGGGTAATGGGTTGCCCTATAGGCCAGACATAAGTTCCCCCTAAGAAGTCTATATGATATGGAGTATAGTGACAGGAACTTTAGTTGGTCCATGTAAAGCACATGCTGGAGGCCCTTTATCTTCTTTGTTAGAAACCTCTGAGGTCTCACAGCAGATGCATAGTACAGTATATAATAAATGGGGTATTATACTCAATTATGGGCTGGATAAGTGCTGAGTATTGGGGAGTTATAACTTCTTTCGCTCTTGAGGCAATGCCTTTACAAATCAAGTGT
This sequence comes from Protopterus annectens, assembly GCF_019279795.1. Classification (NCBI taxonomy): domain Eukaryota; kingdom Metazoa; phylum Chordata; order Ceratodontiformes; family Protopteridae; genus Protopterus; species Protopterus annectens. The sequence goes on along the minus strand of NC_056732.1, from coordinate 1,757,785,631 downwards.
GCTTTGTGGAAGGTTTCTTTACAATGGTAGACACCTGGTGTTCAAAGTCAAGGTCACGGTCAACCTGAGGTCCCAGTTCCCTTATCACTTTGTGGGTACTTAGGGTATTGTTATTGATTTGATAGTGTGAGAGGGTATTGTTTGTACCAAAGGGGGATGCTGATGCACTTCTCTGCATTCAGTTCAAGACCATGACTAATACATGCCTTGGTGAAGTTTTTTAGTCTGGTTTCACCCTTTGTGAGATGGTCTGTGTGAGACCATCCTGCAGTATACTGACACCATTTGGGGATTCAGTGATTGTACCTTGTTTGCAGTCATATGCAACCTTTGTCAGCCACAACCCCTTAATTTTGACCTGAACTTCTGTGAAGTATATACCAAACAGTAGGTTGCCCAGTACCAACTCCTGTGGCATGCTAATGGTAGCAGGTCTGCTGGTTGATGTGAAGTCACCCACTTTGATAGTGTGGGTCTGGTCTGTGAGCCAGTTGGCAAGCCATCTTACAACAAAGGGGTTTACATTCAGTTTGCTAAGTTTATCAGTAATGTCTGAATGTGGGATTGTGTCAAAAGCCTTTGCCAAGTTGAGGTACGCTGTGTGCACAGATTTACCTTCATCAATGGCCTTGGTCACACTTTCAAAGAAATCCACTAGATCTAATAGGCAGGATCTGCCCTTTATGAAGCTGAATTGGGTAGGATCCAGGGTTTGGAGGTCACTCATGCCTTATTTTTTATGAGGTCCATAATGGTATGTTCCATGGTCTTACAGATGAGACTGTTCAGGCTTTTGAGTCTGTAAGTACCTGGGTCTGTTGCTAGGCCACCTTTGTGGAGGAGAATAACTGTAGCTGTTCTCCATTCTGCAGAAAAAAGCCTGTGGTTAGGATGTGATTGAAAAGAGTACTGAGTGGTGATGCTAGTTCATGTTTTATCTTGTTTACAAGACAGCCTGGGATGTTATCTGGTCCCATAGAGGCCATTTTCTTTGCCTTGGACAGGGCTTTGAGGACCTGCTCTTCAGATATATAAGGTGGGGGGTTAGTGGAGGATTTGTTTTAGGTTAGGAGTGGTTTAAGGGAGGGAAATTTTTGCCAAACCTATGCACTAGCAGGTTGCTATCTCTCTGGGGTCAGTGAGTGTGATACCATTAGCCACCAGTTCTGCACATGCTGGGTCCTACCCTTTAGGTTTTGTACATAGCTGTAAAAGGCCTTATAGTTATCCTTGGCAGTACTTGTTAGGTTTTTCTCAAAGGAGCTCTTGGTGGATTGAACAAGTTATCTTATTTGCTTGTTAAGGCTGAGGAGGGTGCTTTTCCATTGTTGGGTCCTTGTGTTTGTTTTCCTGGACAGCAACTTTTTGCATTTATTGTAGAGTTTGTTGATGCTGGAAGTCCACCATGGAAGCTTGATTTTACTTGGGGCTCTGGTTTTAATTCTATCTGGTACAGCTGAATTTATACACTTATGCAAATGATTGTACAGGGCTTTAGTGTAAGCTTTGACATATTTACCACTTTCGGCTAGGGGTGGGACTTGGAATGCATTTATACCTTCACCTAGGAGGGTATAGTTTGCTTTGGTGAAGTTTTTTAGTCTGGTTTGACCCTTTGTGAGTTCTGGTGTTAGTGTCAGTTTGAAGGTGACTGATTTGTAGTCAGTTTTAGCTAGTGAGGGTCCAACAGTTGCAGCACAGCACCTGTTTCACATGTTGGTGAGGACCGAATTAGAATGTTTGTTCCTCTTGTCGGGGTATGGACAATTTGTTCCAGGGCATTTGAATTCACAAAGTCAAGGAACGTTTGTGCTAGTGAATTTTGTGCTAGAGTAGGTTTCCTAGTTGATAGTGGGATAATTGGTTTGTGTTCAGTAAAATTTGGATTGTCTTCAGTTTGATTAAGTAGGCTTTATGGATGTTGTGACCCATGGAAAGGGATCTATAACTGGCTAGGAATTGAATGGGGGTCTTACCCAGTGTAACCTGTACCTGGAGTAACTTCATGGAGTTGTCCAGTCTAACTAGACGGGAGATGATTTTATCTGTAATATAGATTGAAACACTGCTTCTTTTTATTTTTTCATATTTATTTTGTGGTCTAAAGGTGTGGAAGACATTGTAGTCTTGCAGGGCCAGGGTACTCTATGTAGCCTTAAACCAGGTTTCTGTGACTGCACAGACATCTACATTTTCTAGTGATATAAGTGCTTCCAGGCATTACAGTTTTTGGTTTAAGATCCTAGCATTTAGGAGCATAATCCTTATTTGTTTCTGTTTGGTTAATTTCACTTCAGTAATGTTGTATTTGAGACCGCAGTGCCTGAAAATGCACTATGGAGGGAGAAAGAGCCTTTGCTAAAAGCTGAAAGCCTAGGGTTAGGGGTGCCAGGTGCAAACCATCTCTGGCAAAGCATTGAAGTTGGCTGACCATGGATTCCCAGGCAGACAGGAATTGGATCCCCTGGGAATGACACCAAAAACTAAAACTAAGCCAATTATGAAATCAGTCATTTTTTGTTTATACTGTGGCCTCATTCTAGGTGAGGGTAGTACGCTGCTCAAAGTTAGGGATATACCTGCCTGGGACACATACTCAGAGAGCCCAACCATGTCTGTTTTTGTATAGCCCAGTAAGGTTTGTCTCAGGTCATTCACACCAACATGAGTTATGACAGAGTCATAACAGTACTTTTTGCTTTGAGACTTGAGTGCATGCATTATTTGGTGAATCCAGGTACCAGACAGACAGCTGACCGTGACTTTTTCCTTGTCCAGCCTCGTGAGTGGGACACCTGTGTGTCTCACTACTCATTCTCCAATGACAAGAAAACTTGGTTTTTGAGTGTTACACCTTCCTGGCTTGATGGGTGAGACACTGGTGTTGCTATGTATCATGGGTGCTCCACCCACAGAACACAGTCGATGTAATCCCAAACTTTATTAAGGTTAATAAATTGTGGGATTACATCAGCTGTGTTCTGTTGGTGGAGCTACTCCCTTTTCAATCCTTAATTTCTTTGTTGTAGAGACTGTGTTTGCTGTAGAGTTGTGTTTTGGAGGTCTGTGGTGTTTTGGTAAGTTTTTTGAGACAAACTCCACATGTGTATTTATGTGTTTGATACATACTATGTGTATGAATAGTGGTACTATGTGAATATGTAGTAGTGGGTGAGTTGACAACTTTCTCCATTTTACTGTTTTGAGAGAGAGAGAGAGAGAGCATGGATTCTAGATTATTGGTGTAAATACATCTCCCATACTCTATACTAGATTGTGTTATTAGTAGAGGATTGTATGTGTACATGAGGCAACTGTTATACCGCCTCAAGTGACCCAAGTTAACAAGGTTGGCAAGAGAAACAAGGGTAGTCCAACTGTCCATAATGCCAGGTTGAAGATCGTTGTCACTAGAGTTAGCTTTTCAGAAACGATAATGGAGGAGCTCAGTGAATGGTTATTTCTGCCTGGTTTTAAGGGAAAATGTTTTGAATTTAACTGTCTGGCTTTAGTTCACAATTGCAAAATGCTTAATTAAGTAGAAACCTGCTCAGATGCAGGGCTTAAATGCCAGAAGCTAAAACTTAAAAAAAAAAAACCTCAAGAGGCCCAATGAGGATGTTTATTCTAAGCCCTAGACATGTCTCCCTTTACCACTCAGGTCCCAATTACACAAACCTCTCACAGAAGTGCAGATAGGTCCCTTCCAATCCAAGATGGCCTGGAAAACCTGCTCAGAACACAAAAAGTACTACAAACAGTTCCAGAAGCAGCAGGCCTGGATCTGGCTATGCACAGTTGCTATCTACACTAGTTTCAGTGGAAAGCACTACAAAATGTTTAACACAGCAGAAAAATAGCAGCAAGAGACTGAAAAGTAATTTAAAACAGCAGAAAATCAGCCAGGGGGCTCTAAAGAATGATTTGCACAGTTCAGAGGTCAGCTAAATAAGTACTTCTTGGTGGAAAACCAGAGCAGGCAGAACAGATAGCTTTAAAACAATGAAAAAATACCAGTTAACACTTAACAAACAGTGGAAACAACAAAAAAGCTTGCTAAACAGTGAAAATAGAAATAAAAGTTGATTTTGCAAGCACAGTGTAGCAGGCAATTGCAGTATAATAGTTTAGTACACAGTAAATAAATACAGTATAAAAGCAGGCAGCAGACAATAAAAAAGTGCAGTAAATAGTATAAATAAGCAAAAAACAGGCAACTCTTGTTTTTTTTTTTTTGGAAGCTCAGAAGCCTCTAGTCATCTGGTATCTGAGCTCAGCATTGCTGCCAGTAACCAAAGTCAGTTCAGCTTGGTACAAACAAGCATAAACCTGTTGAAATGCAGGGGCTAAATACCAGAAGAGAAAACATGCGAAAAACTCTAACAAATTTCAAAAGGACCAGTAAGGATGCTAATTTCAAGTCCTAGACTGGCCTTCCTTTACCAGTCAGGTCTCAATCAACACAATTCTCTCACAAAAGTGCAGATAAGACCCTTCCAATCCAGGATGGCCTGGAAAATGTGCTCACAACAGGAAAACCACTACAAACAGTTCCAGAAGCAGCAGGCCTGGATCTGGACTATGCTACAGCTATTAGCTACCCTAGTTTCAGTGGGAAACAGTAGACAATGGAATGGAGAAAACATATTTTAGCAATTGAAAATATTGCAAATAGATATATAGAAAATGGAAAAGAGGAGATATAATTTACTGGAAAATTTAAAAAATGAACTGAAGTATTGATAGAAAATAACTAGAGAGGGAAATTTAATAGAGTTGAAAAATTATATGGTGCTGCTTACAGTGATGGATTTGAAGTCTTTTTAAGAGACTCAGTCTTGGTGGCTGGATTCTGCTGAAATAAAAGTCTAGTTATATTTGCATTCACAGTCTGTTGTATACAGAAACTTGCAGAATATACACTGATGAGAGAATATACTTTGCAGCATCAGCTTAGAGCAGTAACAAATAACTTTTTATAATAAACCAGATGGACTAACGTTGCAGCTTAAAGTACTGTTCCGCTTTACTCCTCATATAGTACAGATGATGTGAGAGATATAACATTTACCTTTTGACAAATGTGTCCCTACCAATACCCCTAACATAACTGGATTAATACAGATCTTTATATACAATTTTAGTCATGCACATACATATAAATTTCCTCTTGGTATTCTATTTTGGAGAATTGCTCATCCTGTAGAAATAATGCTTGTTGCAGATGTTGACGCAAACTGCTGGCTTAATTATATTATTTTTCAGCTTTTCTGACAGTGTGAACATCCTGTTTTTTGTCTTTAGTATTCTATTTGTATCTTTGTATAAGAACATCTGTTCTTGTGCCAAATGCAGAGAAACATGTTTTTTTAAGGAAGCACATTGTCACAGTGTTCTTTAAAAGCAGATTTTGCATGTTTGCCCTTGCATACATCCTGTTTGTAAGGAATAAAAATGTCAATTCAGCAGATTCCTTATTTTCCAAGCCATGGTCATTAAATATGGGTGCTGATCACATATTACTAAACTCTGTTTCTGCATTTAAGCAAGCTTTATTTTATACCTTATTTATCTTACATATTTGTAACAGAATTACTTTCAACCTTAAAACCCTGTTGAGCATAATCTTACAATTCCCTCTTTTTATTTTAATGTACTCAAAACACACTATACTGATATTATATAGAAAACACATTAAGAAACAAAACATTTAGTCTTCTTTTGATACAAGTCAAAATGCAATTTTACAATGATATCAAGTATTACTACCAAAACTGAATGTATTTAACCCCCGGGATTCATGAAGCTCGGCGCAAGGCCGGCGTAAGTCCTGCGCCGGCGGTGCAGTGAATAGCCGGCGTAGTAGCGCCATATGCATAGTAATGAGTGCGCGCCGCAACCACAGACACGTGCGTAGGGTACGTGAGCGAGCCCAAGTAGGATGCGTCCAGAGGCGTGGTTAAGCCGGCAGGCGAAGAGCAACCTAAAGTGCTGACTGCCATAGTCCGCCCAGAATAGAAATGGCACCAGCCATGGCCCGTGCAGAATGAAATGCACGCAGAGTATGCAACAAAGTACCCGTCCCAACTAAACAGAGAAGCAAATAAAACCCACGCAGCCCGAAGTGTACCTGTCCAAGGAACAAAGGATACGCGTAATACCGTGTCCGTCCCGCAATGTACTGTGAGTGTGCATACCCAGAGAAGGTGTATCGCAGCATGCCAGCGCGCCGTCCCGACATAGGAGTAGCGACCAAGGTTACCACCTGTCCCACTTTGCGAGGGGCAGTCCCTCTATGGGCAGTTGTGTCCCGATTAAAAATATTACAAACGGCAAATGTGCTACGATAGTAGGACAAAATGATATCCCGTATTTAATGTAATGGTTGCATGAAATGGTTATTTCCGTAACTGAAATACCTAAATGTCACAAGAAACAGAATAAGCAACCAAACTGCTACAACAATAAGCTCTTATTTAGGCAAACAAGTGAAGTTCTATGCTACATAGTGACCGTGTGTATGTGTCGGCCTGTAAAATCAGATGTGAGTCCCGAAAATATTCCACCTTGGCAACTGGAAAAGGTGGCAACCCCAGTAGCGACATGGGCATGGTCACCAGGGTTACCAGCTGTCCCAATGTGCCATGGACAGTCCCTCATTGGACAGTTGTGTCCCGGCAAAAATCGAAAAATGGAAAATGACCTGAGATTCCCTGCCAAAAATATTCCCGCAATATACATGTAATAGTAGCATAAAACATATATTTTGTATATGAAACACATACATGGCATAAGAAACTGAATAAGGAACCCAAATGCTAACAGAATAAGAGTATATTATGGCAAACAAGTAAAGTCCTGTCAACTCCACTTGCTGTGGGTATGTGTTGTCCTGCAAAATCCGATGTTTCCACAAAACATGTCCCACTATGGGCATTGGAAAAGGTGTCAACCATAATGGTCACAAGCAGTAGTGAGAGTACATAGCCGGGTAGCTGTGTCAACATAACAACAGGAAGGAACCAAGATACCTTAAACACAGGCAAACATGTGCATAGCAACATATCCCACACCCAGCAACGTCTCTGTCGCATACACTGGATGGCGTATGTTTAAGTGTAATATCCAGAAGCAGAACCCATGCATGCAGATGTAATACACAATAGCCTCATTGTAGCATGTAAGTCCCACCCATGTACACCTGTGCACCCAAACCAGCTAGCATCCGTGTGCAGCTATACACCTACACACAATGTGCATACCTGAAATGTGGTAAGATGTTTGTGTTAGGCAGTGCCACGTGGGCAAATACGTACCCCACATGTCACCAACCCACCTCAGGTACAGATATGGAAATGGCTGCATGTGAATGTGTCTGCAGAATGTGTACATCCCGCATGTGGTATGTACCCGTCCAAACCATATAGGTTTGCACATGACACGGTGCACATAACTGTACACATGTGGACAAGTCGGGTTGTTGAACCACCGCATCGATGATTAGCTATGCAGAGAAGTCTAACACATATAGCGTAACATGTGCCTACCAAACAGGACGTCCTAACAGGGTGCTACAGGCAAAGAAGGGGAAGGTGGGACATCAAATGTGGAGAGTAGCATTGCCGGACGGCCAAATACACATGGTCAAGGTAAAGGACGGAACAACATGCATATGTCCAGATGGATGTTGTTCGAAAAATATATATAGAAACACATATGAAGTGCCAGTTTACAATCGAAATACTATATAATGCATTGAATTGTACCGTACAATATGGCATTAGAAATGATCATGCATGTAATTGGTGAAGCTAAGCTGTAGTGTGATGGAATTCTGACCCTGGCAGTAACCAGTACAGCAGGCTTATGTCTCTCAACATTAATTATCTGCTGGGTTACAGAAAAATAAATGTATGTACATGCATAACATCACCCCTTCCCCTGAGGAGGATGGCCTTGTGAGCTCTATCGAAGATAAGAGTACAACTCCTTACCAGAGAGACAAAGCAACGTATTAAGAAATGAACTGACTACTGTATCGGAACAGTGCAGGGTCCTTGAAACAGCTACAATTACAGAAGGACACTGTAATTGACCAGGTGCCTTGCAAGGCTGTGTTATTCTCATGGGAAAACATTTTAAAAGCACGACCTCAGCACCCACGTATGTATAGACTATTGCGGACCATAGTGATGGAAATGCCCTGTGACCTACCACGTCAGTAAGGTGGGCAAAAGCTGATTGTAAACACTATATAAAGAAATTGCTTACTGTATAGAGTCAGACAAAACTCTCATACTTGGACTGTATATTATTTTGCCTGGCTGTGTACACTACTAAAACGTTGTGAACCCGAGCTTCCTGTGTTATTGAGTGTCACTTAGAAAAGCCTACTGATTACTACTGTCTGGTTTTAACAACTTATTTGACCTTGTGGTTCTTCTTAGCTGGAATTCCCTTGGTAAGCTACAGGTCAGAGTGCATGGGTGGTTAGACATCTGCGCAGGAGAATTTGCCTAAATGGTTCTTCTTGAATGAAAAGACCTCCGACTGAATTGTTGTGCGTAAAGAGGCTGTCCACTGTCTGATCTGTGGCTGAAAAGCGGAAAACTGGATCCCAAGAAGAAAACGTGCACTCATAAACAGGAGGCTCAGGTAAGGAGGGTTTGCCTCTTTGTCTCTATCGTAGATCAGGGACCAGACTACATTGTATTTCTGTTAACAGTTGTGATAGCAGGTCGAAGACCAATCCAACTAGTTTTAAATGTGGACATAGATCAGGGGAACACAGAGTAGAGTAAATAGTCATTGTAGACACTACAGTGGATACAGGGAAGGAGATACCATGTGGTACGAGAGAAGGGTTACGTAACAGTCGTGTAGAGGATATGGGAGATTAGTGCACAAACAGATCATGTGATCCGCGTTTGACGGGTGACGTGAAGTATATGCAATCGCAGAGAGCACATAATGTGAGATATTCTGCAAAATGGGGTAATAAATATGACATTGATGGTATATTAGACAAAATATCGTTACTGAAACATTGCAATCTCTGAAAATGTGATGCAGATGTTCTAGGGTAACCACCTGTCCCACTTTGTGAGGGACAGTCCCTCTTTGGCCAGTTGTGTCCTGCAAACAAACCGAACAAATGGCAAATGTCCTGATATCTTAGGACAAAGATTTCTCAGATATCTTATTAAATGGTAGCATAAAACAGTAATTTCGTATCTGGAACACCAAAATATCACAATAAACAGAATAAGCAACTGAAATGCTACAAGAATTGTTTGCTCTCCTGGCAAAAAGTGAATTGCTGTCCTATGTACTGGCCGTGGGTATGTTTTGCCCTGGCAAATTACACGTTCCTAACACTAATGTCCCACATTGTGCATTTGAAAAGATGGCAGCCCTAAGATGTGCAGGCGACAAAACAGCGACAAGTGGGTATCCGTCAAGCACATAGGTGGATTGAGGTAGTGAACCGAAGGGAACAGAACACTAGAAATGTGAAAGCATCATACGTACACAAAGAAGATCATAATACAGTAGTAGCGACAGCCCCCCCACCCCCCTACCACCTCCGATACCACATCCAGGATATGAAGCGGGAGGGCAGGCTAGTCCCCCACACGTTATCCTGTGGCAACAGAGGTATCACAACGACCAAATGTAAGAGAAGCTATTGAAACCACATCCCGAACTCGTAACATACCTAGGGACACTCAAGTAAGAAGACAGTCAGTAGAACAGAGTGAGGATATCTGTCAATTAATTGAAGTACCGAACCCTCATGCAGGACAGGAAGGCCAGGACCCAACTCCCTTAGTGTATAGACCATGGACACCAGAAGATATCTGTAAAGTCACAGAGGGAATTCCCCATCTACAAAGTAATCGCTATTCACCATGCAATACCCCTGTATCTTCTGATAGAAAAGCAAAGGGGGAATGGCGGATGGTACAGGATTTACAAGCTGTAAATCATGTAATAATACCTAGGGTACCGATGGTGCCAGACCCACACACTATATTGAATGCTATGAACACGCCACAGAAGTATCTTACCGTGGTACATATAAGCTATGCTTCCTTTGCAATACCTATACATCCAGATAGTCCGTATTGTTTTGCATTTACATTCAGGGTAACAGATACAGCCATACCCGGCTATCGCAGGGATACTGTGAAAGTACAACGATATTCGCACAGGAGATGGCTAACTACACCGGTGTTTACTCCACCCGGGGCCAGTCAAGTTCTACTTTATGTGGATGATATTCTGCTTGCGGCCCCTACCCAGCAGCAATGTATGGAAGATACAATAGCATTATTGAGATATTCAGCAGAACAGGGACATAAACTAAGCAAGCATAAATTGCAACTACAGAGAATACAGGTCAAGTACCTGGGATATGTGGTATCCAAGGAGGGTAGAACATTACATGAGGATAGGAAGGCAGCAATTTCACAAGCACCCAAGCCAACTACCAAGAAGGGAATGATGTCCTTTCTGGTCCGACTAACATTTGTCAAAGCTGGTTACCAAACAATGCTTTGGAATCTTCTCTATTGTCTGCCTCAATCTTTAATACACCTATGGCAGCACAACATATACTACACTGGATTCTAGTAGCAGACACAGCTTTCTGCAGACTAAAACGATTGATAGCTTCAACATCTGTATTAGGTCTCCCGAATAATCATAACACATGTTGTCAGACTGTAGATTGTAAGCAGAGATATATGACGTCAGTCTTGATGCAACAGCATGGAAGTAAGCAACGCCCCATAGCTTACTACTCATCGCAGTTGGACACTGTGGCATGGTCAGTGCCACATTGTGTACAGGCAGTTGTTGTAGCACCCATGGCAGTACAGGCCCCAGCCTTAATGTTATTATTCCACCCTCTCACTGTTAGAATGTCTCATGCAGTTGCGATCATTCTGCTGCAAGAGAAGATAGCATTCCTGACCCGCGCTAGACATCTGTCTCGTTTGACCATACCCCTGAGTCAACCTCATATGGTGATTGAACGTTGTACAACATTACACCTATCAACGTCATGTCCGACACCTGTGTATGGCACACCACACAGTTGCCTATATGAAATGGATGAAATAACTCCACACAGACAGGATATCACTGATATACTCTTAGATGATGCAGAGGTGACAGTTTATGTGTACGGATCATGTAGACAGAGTCCTACAGGAACGAATCAAGTAGGTTATGCAGTAGTTATTGATAATGAGATTGTAGACGCCCAACCCCTGCAGCATAACGTGTGTGCTCAAGCAGCAGAATAGATAGCTTTAACACGTACTTGTACTCTAGCAAAAAACTGATGTGTGGACATTCATACCGATAGTCAGTATGTTGTCTGTACAGTGCATGTTTATGAGCAGCAGTGGAAGAATAGGGGAATGATAACATCCACCGGTAAACCGATTAATCATGCGCAATTGATCCTGAATGCATTAGATTCCATTCAGTTACCCACTAAAGTAGCTAATTGTAAATGTGCAGCTCATAGAAAGCAACAGGATAACAGTAGGAAAGGTAAGGCACGATCTGATGCAGCTGCAAAACAAGCAGCCTCACAGTTGGAAAGTGTCTGTTTGAATGAGGAATGACAATCCTCAGACATTCTAGATGTAGAAATGTTACAAACAATGCAAACATCAACTACAAAAGCAGAAAAGCAGACGTGGGTATGACGAGGAGCAATCCTTGAAGACGGACTGTACATATCCACAGTGAGAAAGCCAATATTAACGTCTAATGTATTCAGATATGCGGCTTTGTTGAGCCATGGGCAGAGCCATGTCTCAACAGGGGGGATGGTACAGTTGGTTAACAGAATACCCCTAACATACGGAATTAGGAACCACATACAAACATCATGAGCAGCGTGTCACATTTGCAGTAGACATCATGCACAGGGAGCATTTAAACCGAAGGGAGTGAGTTTACGTACACCACCATAACCATTCCGTACTATTTGTATGGAGTTCATACATCTGAATAAATGTGAAGGGAAGAAATACTGTTTAGTGATTACATATATATAATCAAAATGGGTAGAAGCATTCCCAACCATGAATCCGGATGCAGCAGCAGTGGCAAAGGTGCCAGTAAAATAAAGTATCCGTAGATATGGCATACTGTAAAGAAGCTACAGTGACAATAGAACACATTTAGTGAACCAGACAATCACACAACCCGGGGGATTATTTAGTATTTCCATGAATATAAATTGCATGTACAACCCACAGTCAGCATGACTGGTGGCGCGGTACAATGGGATTCCGAGAAATAAGTACAGGAGGTTGGTGGGTGACACCCAGACCAGTTTCATTTGCTGTCTACCTCTAGCATTGCTGAGCATGACAACAGTTCCAAATGTAAAGTGTTTCACCCCCTTCGAAGTAGTATGTGGAATGGCATATCATGTGCCAGAGTGGATAGCTGTCATGCCTGCAGAGCCGGAGGTGGATGGCTCATTAGCAGGTGACATGAGAGGATTGTTAACCAATAACACTGTTTTGCAGTTAAAGTCTTTTACAGATAAAGAGCAAGCGAAGCCGGATGCATAGCTGACACCAGTATCCTGTGTGTATGTCACTGTTATCCAAAGAAGATAATTGCCAAGTGGAATGTGTGAAGGTCTGTACCAGGTACTGTTGGCAACGCCTACTGCAGTAAAGTTTGCGGAGAGGTCATCCTGGGTTCACCTCACAGTTTTCAAACCGGTAAAGGATATCAAGTCTGATTTACATCTCGTAGCTGATATACCATACAGACTGAATCACCCGGGCCAGACTGTATAACAATACAAAGCAACCCCAAAGACATTTGGTTTACTGTCTTACTGATCATACACCTATTAACCATGTTTGTGTTTAATTTACATTTGCTGGGACCATACCTGCATATAACTACACGGATACAAATAGTGATACGTGATGAACTGGCCACAGAGTGGCTTCCAAACTTCAACACATACCTAGGCATGACACGTGTGCATGTACAGACTATGAACATTTTAAATTGCTGTGTTTGTACTGCCATACCTACATCATATGGAGGACTTCCGATGTATGTTGTCCCCTTGGGGATAGATTGCGACTTGTGAATATTTACACTTTGATACAGGTTCTGTGAGATCACAGGACAAAGTGGCACTGTACTTACCTGTTACACAAAAAGTAATTGTTTGTTGTCATAAACAGCTGAGGCCATTTCCTATCCCGTCTCCATAATCATAAACCGTACCTTGTCAGAAGCCTTCATCCCCTCCATATGGAAAATGTCCCACATTATTCCTCTCCATAAAGGTGGTAGCTCACTAGAGCTAACCAACTACAGACCTATAGCTATACTCTCACCCCTGGCCAAAATTATGGAAAAGTGTGTCCACAAACAACTGATGGAACACCTCACCAAAAATAAAATTCTAGCTAACTCCCAACATGGCTTCAGGCCAAATCACAGTACCACATCAGCCCTACTATCCTTTTCTAATACCATCAATAACTTCAGAAACAATAATAAACTATCATCTGCTCTTTTCTTAGACCTCTCCAAGGCCTTTGATATGGTGAACCACATTCAACTCCTCCATACATTAAAAACTATCACTCAGCAATTCCACGCTGAAATGGTTCCAATCCTACCTGTCCAATAGGCAACAGGCTGTTCTATGGCAGGACAAATTATCTACATGCCTACCTGTTACACTTGGAGTTCCCCAAGGATCTATTCTTGGCCCTCTTCTCTTCACCATCTTTGTTAATGACCTGCCCACAATCACCCCCCATGCCACATGCATTCAATATGCAGATGATTCGACTATCATCAGCACTGCCTCCAACCTGGCAGACCTCATTGCTTCAACCCAAGACACCTTCAACCTAATAGAAAAATGGTTCTCAAGTCGACAACTAGTTCTCAACCCCAACAAAACAAAACTACTTACTTTCTCACCCACTAACAAGACTCTTCCCCCCACCTTCTCTATTACATCCTCTAATGGAATCACTATATCACCAGAAGCTCACACAAAGTTATTAGGTGTTACCATTGATAACTCCCTTAAATTTGACACCCATTTCAATCTTACCATCAAAACCGTCAATAAAAAGCTTGGCTCTCTCTATAAAGTAAAACACTTTCTCACTCCTCACGCTAAAATTACAATTGCCAGCACACACCTACTATCAACTCTTTTCTATGCCTCCCCTCTTTACAAACCTAAACAAGACAACCCTTAACAAACTTGCTTCTTGTTACAATCACATAGCTAGATTTGCCACAAATTCCACCTTTAGAACGCACCACTGCACTAACTTGAAGCAACTAGGGTGGTTAGAGTTTTCCAGCCAACTCCATTTCAACCAACTCAAAATGGCTCACCAGATACTGTATCACCCAGAGAAAACACCAGCTCTGAAAAACATCATTCACCCCTATATTAACCTGCAATCTTTACGCTCCTCCAATAAGATCTTAGCTCAAACTACCAAAGCCAATAATTCTGCTGGGGATTCTCTATTCTCAAACTTTGTAGGTAAAATGTGGAACTCCCTACCGACCATGCTCACCTCAGAACCCTCACTCCTACAATTCAAAAAAAAGCTTAAACCCCATCTCAATACTCTCTGGCAATGTCCCTGTTCCAAACCTGATTAACCACTATCATTTACCCTTCTCTTACCTCACTATCCTTAACCGCTTTTTAACAAGGCGCCTCGCCTTTGTAACTGACCTATGTTTTTTTTTATATGCTGCTGTTTTTTTTTTTCCCAAGATGTGATGTATCTTTATATTGTATTTAGAACTCAACTATCTTCCTTTTTTTGCATTTAACAATGTTCATATGTCTGTTATGTACTTGGAGCTTTTCTCCCCGGGCCTCCGCTGAAAATGGACATGTATCCAGTCGGACTCTCCCAGTTAACAAATGTAAAATAAATAAATAAAAATAAAAATAAAATGATACAGTTCAAGTTGGTGGGAGTATTTGTAACATAACTGTGTCTTACAAATGTCATATAACAGCCAAAGATCACAGTACTACTTGTAGCACCATTCATGATCTGTATTGAAGCTTCATGAGAACAACGTGGAAGGATGTGCAGAAACATCCTGAATTGTATAAACAGTCCTCTGTTATAGACAGGAAAATGTTACATGCAGAGGTAACCCGCATCAGTAGTAAAGAAGAATATTGTTATTTTGTTTGTGGGAAAGAAGCATATCAATGGTTACCTGAGAATTGGTCCGGCAGTTGTTATTTGGGTTATCTGGCTCCAGTCACATGACATACTGCACAATTGCCTCTGGAGTGCAAAGCGAACTATAACACATATAGCTCGAAGAACTGGGAACACAGTCGAGAAACCTACTAATCCAGTGGGTGAAATGGAAGCTGTTCTGAAAATGCATTCTTCTGCAAGAGATAAAGGAATATCGATTCATATGGACTTGAGTGACAGCGTCATAACCTGGCCTGGAACACTCCCAGCTTGTGGAGTAGTGAAATCAATCAGGGAACACAGGAAGTTGTCAAAACCTGTCGGAGGAATGATCAATGTGACTTTTCGCTCTTGAACTTGTGACCGATGAACTGGATGCAATGAGAACTGTTGTGTCACAAAATGTAATAGCGCACGACTGCACCCTGGCGTCGAGAATTGGTACGTGCGCGCTTATCAAAGAAGACCGCTGTGTCCAAGTACCACATAATAAGACCAAAATCAACGCCCACCCAGAGGTAATACAGCAGGTGTCATCCATGGCGGAACCAGGCCCAAACCCACTGACGAACCATTTCCACAAACCATTTGGTGGATGGGGTTCAGTCATACTGAATATCTTGATTGCCATTTGTGTTGTTCTGCTCATATTGGGAGCATGTGTCTGTTGCGGGATACTTTGCATGTAAGTATTAGTCAGGGACTCTGTCGACGTATCTGTAACTGAAACTATGTATCAAGACCTGTAGTGGTATTTGTCAATACAAAATGAAATCCTTTCTGAAATGTACAACAAATTACTTGCCTAGTTAAACGTTCCAGAGAGGAAGAGGCTAGGGAATGAAATAATGTTGTATATGTTTCTGGATAGAATAGAAGCAATCAAAGGAGGGAGAATGTTAGCAAAATATATATTTAAACATATATATGACGTGCTAGTTTAGAAGCAAATAGTGTATAATGCATATTATTCTATTTTACAATATGGCAGTAGAGCTTATCATGCATGTAATTGCCTGTAGTGTAGCTGCAGTGTGATTGAACCCTGACCCTGGCAGTAACCAGTGCAGCAGGTGTATGTCATTCAGCATTAGTCATCTGCTGGGTTAGAGAATAATAAATGAATGTACAGGTATATCTGTCATCCTTCCACTGAGTAGGATGGCCTTGTGAGCTCTATCTAACACAGAGTACAGCTGCTCACCAGAGAGACAAAGGAACCTAGTAGGAAATTAAGTGACGACTGGATCTGAACAGTGTTGTAACCGTGACAGAGCAGAATTTACCGAAGTACATTCTAAATGACTATGTGGCTCGCAAGGCTGTGCTATCCTCATGGGAAAACATTTAATAAACATTACCTTAGCACTGTTGTAGGAATACAATATTGTGGACTATAGTGATGTAAATGCCCTGTGACTGACCACATCATTAATGTGTGCAAAAGATGATTGTAAACACAATACTCATACAGCTGTTACATGTATAGAGTAAAACAAATCTCTAAACTTGTACTGCATAGTTATTTGCCTCCTGGTGCACAGTAGTAAAACGTTGTTAATCTCAGCTTCCTGTGTTATTGACTGTCATTTTGAAAAGACGAATGAGTGTTACAGTTTGATTTAAACAACGTAATTGACAGATGTGTATGTTCTAGCATGGGAATAGGTCAAGCCAACCATCACAATCACCATGTGTACCACATACAAACAGCCAGTAACACGCAGTAGTAGTGCATGAAGGCATACACGACTGTGGGAATAGTACAGGACATATGGCACGTGCCAAGTGCAGATGCATGACACAAACCCCAGGATGGGTGTCCCTGCAAAGAGGAACATGTGCCAACCACACCTCCCACAGATGTACCGGCAATAAAAACACATGCCAAACACACAGAAACACTACCGTCCAACACACGACTGCAACGGAGCCTGGTCAAACACCAACATGAAGCATGCACAAACAGGGACTTGTGTAATTGTTGCCTTAACACCCCCCCATAGGCCAGAGAAGAATAGAATGGACATATGCATGTAATGTTGTGAAGGATGTGTGGTAGTCCTCAGTATCACAGTGTTAGGGACGCAGATACACTGTCATCAACTGTGACGTATGTGCACTGTAGACAGCATACCTGCAAGAAATACATGGGACAATCATGTGCCACAGAAATATACACTTGAGAAAGAGGATAGGGGATAGACAAGTGTAAATGTGACAAACTATGAATATAGGTTCATACGTCCATAGGTACAGGGTAGGCCATCGTCCCAGGTTCAGCCATAACCCTACACCATAGTTAGGATGACTTTGCCAACCTTCTGTGCTTGAGATAAAATACTTATGATATTGCTGTACCTCTGTCAAGCAGGGATAATGATGTAATCCCTGGCCTATACCTGCAATTCCCCATCCAATGGACAACATACCCGCGAACAAGGCTAGGAAGGATCTCTGTCTCACATGTACTGTGATGTAGATCCACAGCATTGTGAGTGTCTGGGTGATATATGTGTCACTCAAACACATCCCATTAATGACCGTGACAAGGTTCATGTCACCTGCCCTTGTGGTTCTGAGGGATGCAGATACAGTAGGTGAAGCATACACATGACATATGGGTTGACATGGCCTCGTATGTCAGGCACAGGTCAACACTAAACAACAGGTATGTGACTGAATGGGGCAGGGGTCCTACAAGTGGGGCAGCATTACACAAAATGATGTCATCCTGCATCTGTACGACAATTAACCTATGAGGCCTTCCCAGCTGCTGTAGGTGTATGGACAGATACACTCCGAATGGGGCAATGTAGTACATCATAGGTGTAACACGTAATGGGTACAAGGAGACAATGACCTACCCTGATGTAGATGTGAATCCCTGCACAAACAGGTGGGCAATGTAGAAGTCCCACGGAACCACAATAGCAACGTGTGTGTTGAATGAATGGTGACCGACAAACTCTGTCCCCTGATCCCTGGTAATCACCCCTGTGCTCAGTGGACAGCCACCTATATGCTGGACGGGGTTACCTAGTACTCCTCGACAGGTATGATGTTGCATTACTTAGCATTTAGCTGTGGGACATGTCCCTGACAGCAGATATGCATATCGGGGAGGCCCCTTTGAAGGATATCTGTGTCAGATGTCCGTCCCACTATGGCACCTGTTTTGCAGTCATCTACAAACAATGTTCCCCTTAACACCCCTGTGTGTGCCTGTACTGTGGAAATGTAGATGTATGAGAGGAGTGGACCCAGGGAAGGGCCCCATGGGACACCGCTTGCGACAGGCAGTAGGTCTGACATGCTGCCAGCAACTATGACCGCGTGGGTTGTGTCACATAGACAGTTTACAACACATTCTGTGATGTACATGTTCACATCCCAGCCAATGGGTTTATCAACGATACCTGAGGGGGGTAATGTGATGAAGGCCTTTGCCAGGTCGAGGTAGGCTGTATGGACTGCAAGACCCCCATCAATGGCCTCGGTGACTGTCCCGAAAATGTCAACCATGCTTTAAAGGCATGAACCGCCCCTGAACAAGACAAACCGTGTTGGATGCAAAGTATGCATGTCCCCAATGCGTTCATGTACGAGCTGCAGTATGATCCCTCCCCATGTCTTTGCAGATAGGTCTCCTCATGGTAATGGGACAGTAATAACCAGGGTCAGTGGAGGCATTGGCCCTGTGACGTGGGACTACAGTTGACATGCGACACAACCTGGGTACGTTACCTGAGGTGAGGCTACAAAGAAATAGCTGTCCTAACTGTGGGTCTAATTCCTCAATGAGATAGTGGAGTACACAGTCGGGTCACCAGCTGGTCTCATGGATGCTATGTCCACTACCCTGGAGAGAGCATGTCCCACCCGTGTGTCACAGAACATTTGGTGACCACAAACCGCTGGTACAGACATCTCCTCATGTGTGGGGGAGGGTGTGGAGATGTCCTCACCGAACTTGTCAGCCCGTATTTTGGCAATGTGTGTATGTTGAGTAAACTCCACCTCTTTGTGAACCCAGTCAGAACATATGTGGGAGTGACCTCCCAGGTGTCAAGCATAGCAAATGAAGGTGGTATGATTGTCAGCCAGGTCCATGTAGGTATATCTGTGGAATGTGCCCTGGACCATGGCATGACAGTGTGTAACTCTACACATATGATGACCAAGGGTGTCATACCTCACAAGGTGTCTGCTCCACCTTGTAGTAGCCACCTCCTCTTGTTGTACAGCCTGTGTATGGCTGGGGTACACCACACTGGATGCTTGGCATTGGTACAATGAACCACAGATGGGTAAGGGAATGCCTGGTTCATGCAGTCCTGTAGGTACTGGTAGACGGCATATGTGATTGATGCAGTGGCTGCAGTACTGTCGACCACTGGCTCAGGGTCCTTAAAGGAGACCACAGTAGTGTGCAGAATTGTGAAGTCTGCCTCTGAGCAAGCAATGTGTATGGTAACTGGCAACACTCACAGCAACGGATGCCAATAGCAGAAGCCATTGTCCAAATAACATAGAGTAACTTCGGCATGACAATATGTATTATCATACATGTATTGACACGTGTCTGCTAATTACAATTGCAAATGGCCGGTAAGACCGGTCTAAAGTTCCCGTGATGTACCTAGTCTGGAGGTGTTGTTCCGACAATAAAGTGGCGATACCTCCCAACCGTGACCTCTGGGGATTAATTAAAGTGGTTGTTAACCTGCAACATTGGATGTACACCATTGGGTTCTGGTGTCGGAAAACATGGTTCCTGTAGCACTACACAGTATGGGTAGTCAAGCAGACATCCGCGATTGTTGAACACACAGCATCAGTGAAACCCACTGCCCACAAGGACACAGTCCGACAAGCTCTACACTTTACATATGCACAGTGGTGTCCATTGTAGGACCCAAAAGTTTATTAAAGGACAGCGTGCCCGCTTATTTCATCACCTACGTGAACTCATTGTTGTCACCACGTCACAGGTACACATATGCACCGCAAGCGTGTTTAATGTTGATGATAGCTGTCCATGAAATGCAGCACATATGCACAGAAATACCCAGGGTACCGGGTCCATAGAACTGCGTCCACATCACAGTCCCGCACACATGAAGGATGTGTAATGGGTACTGTCGACTGTTGCAGTCAAGGGAGTCTGGGTTTGTAGAATCTGGGCTCGGTGTTGTTTCGCAGGCAATCCTTTGTCCCGCCCCGTGGGAGGGATGTGTGCGTAGCACCTGCCTTACTCTCCGCTAATAATGCAAACCATCCACCGGAGAATGCTAAATGCAGGTGTGAAATGTGTACAGCCCTATACTAGTGTCCAGTAGGCAATTCTCATGGATGGACAACCGTACAGCCAAGATGGTACCCACAACTGCAAACCCGGGGAAATTACACAGCCGCGGTAAGGCATAACACAGGAAATACACATAGGGACTACAGTTGACATTCCACATACAAAGTTGGACCGCCGTGCCAACACCAGCGTACACAGCACTCAATCTGCCAGCAACAGAATGAGGAGCACCCGCTACCATACAGCGGAACAGATGTGCGACCTGTGGAACACATACTAATGGCACACCCACAACGTCAAGTAGGATATGTAAACTATGGCGTTCCCACCTATGAAGACAACATGGTTAAATGAATACATAGGTGATCATCATGTTCCGGTGGTGTTATGTTGAAAATACAGTGACGGATATGTCCTATTGGGATGTCTGAGGTTTATATGAAGCAGTTGCTAACCAGCATCTTTGGATGTATGACGTTTGTTCACAGTACTAAATCACCTGGTTACGTAGCACCATGTAGAATGGGTAGTCAAACAGACATCCGCGATTGGGGAACATACAGCAGCAGTGAAAAGCACTGGCCAGGTGGACACAGTCCAGCAACATCTAACTTGACATATGCACATTGGTGTCCATTGAAGGACCCAAAAATTTCATTCATTGAATGCCTGCTAGCTTCCGGCATCACCTACGTGAACTCATTGTCGTCACCACGTCACAGCTACACATATGCACCGCAAGCGTGTTCAATGTTGATGATAGCTGTCCATGAAATGCAGCACATATGCACAGAAATACCCAGGGTACCGAGTCCATAGAAGTGCGTCCACATCATAGTCCCGCACACATGAAGGATGTGTGATGGGTAGTGTCGACTGTTGCACTCAAGGGATCCTGGGTATGTAGAAACAGGGCCCGGTGTCGTTTGGCAGGTAATCCTTTGTCCCACCCCGTGGTAGGGATGTGGGCGTAGCACCTGCCTTACTCCCCACTAATAATGCAAAGCATCCACCGGAGAATGGTAAATGCAGGTGTGAAATGTGTACAGCCCTATACCAGTGTCCAGTAGGCAATTCTCATGGATGGACAAGCGTACGACCAAGATGGCACCCACAACTGTAAACCCGGTGGAACTACACAGCCGCGGTAAGGCATAACACAGCAAATATACATAGGGACTACAGTTGACATTCCCCATACAAAGTTGGACCGCCATGCAAACACCGGCGTACACAGCACTCAATCTGCCAGCAACAAAATGGGGGAGCACTCGCTACCATATTGTGGAACAGATGGGCGACCTGTGGAACACAAACTAATGGCACACCAACAACGTCAACTGGGATATGTAAACTATGGCGTTGCCACCTATGAAGAAAACATGCTTCAATGAAGACATAGGGGATCTACATGTTCCGGTGGTGTTATGTTGAAAATACAGTGACGGATATGTCCTATTGGGACGTCTGAGGTTTATTTGAAGCAGTTGCTAACCTGCATCTTTGGATGTACACCATTTGTTCACAGCTCTAAATCACCTGGTTACGTAGCACCACGAAGAATGGGTAGTCAAACAGACATCCGCGATTGGGGAACATACAGCAGCAGTCAAAAGCACTGGCCAGTTGGACACAGTCCAGCAACATCTAACTTTACATATGCACATTGGTGTCCATTGAAGGACCCAAAAATTCCACGTGCAGAATGCGTGCCACACTCCGTCATCAACCACGTCAAACGGTTGTCGTGACCACGTCACAGCCACACATATGCACCGCAAGCGTGTTCAATGTTGATGATAGCTGTCCATGAAATGCAGCACATATGCACAGAAATCCCCAGGGTTCCGAGTCCATAGAAGTGCGTCCACATCACAGTCCCGCACACATGAAGGATGTGTAATGGGTACTGTCGACTGTTGCAGTCAAGGGATCCTGGGTATGTAGACATAGGGTTCGGTGTCGTTTGGCAGGTAATCCTTTGTCCCGCCCCGTGGGAGGGATGTGGGCGTAGCACCTGCCTTACTCCCCACTAATAATGCAAAGCATCCACCGGAGAATGCTAAATGCAGGTGTGAAATGTGTACAGCCCTATACCAGTGTCCAGTAGGCAATTCACATGGATGGATAAGCGTACGACCAAGATGGCACCCATAACTGCAAACCCGGTGGAATTACACTGCCGCAGCAAGGCATTACACAGGTAATACACATAGGGACTACACTTGACATTCCCCATACAAAAAACACAGAGAAACAGATGAGAAAGTCCAAAGCAAAAATGAGGTACTGTAGAAACGGTCAGTGACCACTCAGAGGCCACCAGGAATTAAATGCAGTCACCATAGTATATTGAAGTGCATATTGTCTGCTTCATAAGCAGACGTCTTCAGAATACATACAATGCAGTCCAACCTACTACATTTAAAACCCTTAATCGGTCAGTAAATTAGATGCGCTAAGTATTACTTAAATGCCTTAAAGGCAAACAAGCTAAGAAACCTTTCTTGGGTTACAGATTCCACACAGTGAGTAAATCCGACATTGCTTCAAAAAGTATATTCTTCATGGAAAAATAAAAATATATGTATATATATGACAGAAGAACCAACATGATGTTTTCCAAATGTCTGAGTGTATAAGCTACATATATATGTTCTAGGGATTGTGCCAATATATTACAAGAACTAGAGACACCTAGTAATATAAATGAACCATAATATATAGAGATAAACCCTATGATTATGACTACTGTACAATATAGCAATGAAATGTAAAGATTCACAATGTGGTAAAGTAAATATTCCTTTAGAAGGTTTGGGGGGGGGGACATGGTATCATAGACACGGACAAACCGTGCCCATGTGACTCATCTAACATTCGTACACGGTCAGGGCAGTTCCGTACACTGGGCGGACAAGCCCAAACCCAAAGCACCACAGGAACACCCTGACAATCGAAGGCCTGTATGCGTAGGGGATATAAGCCCCTGTGATCTGAACATCCCTGCGGTCACGACATATGCATCCTGGGCCATGAGCGGGAGGGAATAAGGAATGTTTAACATGTAGTACCGCACCTTTCCCAGCAGGAGAATGGATGCCTGTGACGTGCGTGAGTGCGGGGGGGGGGTGGGGGGATATGTAAATGTAGCTAAGTACCATGGGTATGCATATTAATGAGACCGAACAGCTAACGTGTAGTGGTCACAGTAACCGGCAAACGTGAATGCAGTCCCGTTTGAATTACGACTATAGAACATATAAATGTGAACGTGTACGTAATGCGTCCATGCTGCAAAGACCGTTACATGTATAAAGGTGTAAGTGCGTTCTGCACACGTCCGTCAACCGGATCAGAGATATGTTACCGGAATAGTCACAACTAACACAGACCACGTAACCACACAGACCCAGTAAACATATATAAACAGAATACGGATATGCATGTGCGCGTAGCCCACAATTAGGAAATGCAAGTGTGCGTGTGCGTGTGTGATCCACTCGAAGCAGGGAAGGTTAAGGATGTGTCCTCCACGTTAACCAGACATGTCTCACAAATGTTAGCCTCTGAAAGTATGGAATCGGGCAATGTCATGTAAAGTACCGTTAGAAATAGTGAGAAACACACGCTATGTGATGAGACAAACATAGACTGTGGATAGAATAACGTATGTGTTAGTAGTATGGATTGATGACGGTTATGCATCAGTAACCCGACCCACTTGTCAGAAGGTGCCCCCGTACGAATTGCGTTCAGTTGGCTCACACCTGTTGACCGGGCTAGGCTAGCTGGATATATGTCCAGTGTCAGCAGAGGCCCGTGGAGAAATGCTCCACACACAATAATAGCACAACATACCAAAGTACTCATATATGTAACCAAAGAAGAACAACAATAGAAAGTGTCCTGAAAGGACTGGTTACACACAGATCCCAGACGACAGACAGATATATGGCCAGTGGAAGCACTTCACAATTATGGGATCAGGTCCCTAAAGTAGCAAGAAGGTCACACACGACACGCCAGCGAATTGCCAGATAGACACTGGTTAATGTAACACACAGCAAGATTAAGGGCCAACCAGCCGTACACCATGCCAGAACCTGTACAGTGGAAAGGTATGGCATGGTAATTGATGTGTACACAGGTAATCCACAGACAGTAACAAAGAAAGGTATGAAACGAGGGGTTCACATGTATATATCTACACACAGCAGTCCGACGGCCCGTACATATGACGCATGGACATAGATTTGTCACTTGAAAACAAGATGTAAACGACTACAGTTTATTCCATGTCATATTGATATAGTTATAATACAGTCATATTCATATGTAACATTGTGACTCATTTACATTCATATTTATACAAGATATGCTTAAATTGTAATCATTGATTCCACGCTTTGGAATCGTAATGCAACATTTATACACATTGATATACAAAATCATGAGCAGAACACTACATTCTAAGGTTTACTCACAACAATTATCAACTATGTTTCAATATACTGATTGTATTGACCTATATTGTAGTTATATTAACACATTGTTGTTGTATTATTGTTTCCATTAAGTAATGTATGCAACACTCATTTGTATATGTCACGTTATCATCAAGACTTGGAGCACTGTCCACTTAACTATGAGCAGGTTTATTGATTAATTGACTTTAAACTGACTCTGAAGGAAGTGTATAAGGGACGACTATCCAATGTATTTCGTACTCCGACGATGCCCCATGTTAGTGGGTGAAAGAGCTCAGTATCTTTTTACTGTGGAGTGTATCTTTTTTGTCATTGTCTGTTTTGGCCTGATATATATGCAATAATGTCTTTTATGAAGATGACCAGGACTCAAGGTTTGCTGTATTTCCGCTTACTGGCACGTGGACATAGATAGGCCAAGTAATACATAATATGGGTAGTCAAACAGACATCCGCGATTGGGGAACATACAGCAGCAGTCAAAACCACTGGCCAGATGGTGACAGTCCAACACGTTCTACACTTTACATATGCACATCGGTGTCCATTGTAGGACTCCAAAAATTGTTCCGTTTGCAATATCGACCAGCTGTGATCGACTCAGACAGAGTGACAGCCGTGACTACGGCACAGCTAGACATATGCACCACCAGCGTGTTTAAGGTTGATGACAACTGTCCATGAAATGCAGGACATATGAACAGAAATCCCCAGATTGTCGTGTCCATAGAAGTGCGTCCACATCCCAGTCCCGCACACATGAAGGATGTGTAATGGGTACCGTGGAGGGTTGCAGCCATGGGATCCTGGGTATGCAAATATGGGGCTCGGTGTTGTTTGGCAGATAATCCGTTGTCCCGCCCCGTGGGAGGGATGTGGGTATAGCACGTGCCTTACTCCCCACTAATGATGCAAAGCATCCACCGGATAATGCTAAAAGCAGGTGTGAAATGTGTACAGCCCTATATCAGTGTCCAGTAGGCAATTCCCATGGATGGACAAGTGTACAACCAAGATGGCACCTATAACTGGAAACCTGATGGAATTACACAGCTGCAGTAAGGCATAACACAGGAAATACAGATAGGGACTACAGTAGACACTCCCCATACAAAGTCAGACCGCCGTGCGAATACCGGCGTACACAGCACTCGATCTGCCAGCAACAACATGAGGATCACTCGCTTCCATACTGCGGAACAAATGGGCGACCTGTGGAACACATACTAATGGCACACTAACAACTTCAACTAGGAAGGTCATAGGATGTTTCAACACTGGCGTTCCCGCATATAACGAACATCCTTCAATGAATAAATAGGGTATACATGTTCTGGCTGTGTTATATTGACAATACAGTGGCGTATATGTCCTACTGGGCCTTTTGAGGATTACTTAAAGCAGTTGCCAACCTGCAGCATTACATCAATACCATTTGGGTTAATCGTAGTAGGACACGGGTTTCGTAGCACAACATAATATGTGTAGTCAAACACACATCCGCGATTGGGGAACATACAGCAGCGGTCACAACCACTGGCCAGATGGACACAGTCCAACATGTTCTACATTTTACATATGCACATTTGTGTCCATTGTAGGACCCAAAATTTATCCTTTTGCAATGGCAACCGGCTGCGATTGGGAGACCCAGATGAACTACAGCCGTGACTACGGCACAGCTGCAGATATGCACCGCCAGCGTGTTCAAGGTTGATGACAACTGTCCATGAAATGCGGGACATATGCACAGAAATCCACAGATTGTCGAGTCCACAGATGTGCGTCCACATCCCATTCCCGCACACATGGAGGATTTGCAATGGGTACTGTCGAGGGTTGCAGCCATGGGATCTTGGGTATGCAGAAATGGGTGTCGGAGATGATTGGCAGATGATCCATTGTCCCGCCCCGTGGGAGGGATGTGGGTACAGAACATGGCTTACCCCCCACCAATAATGACAATCATCCACCGGAGAATGCAACATGCAGGTGTGAAATGGGTACAGCCGTACACCAGTGTCCAGTAGGCATTTTCCAAGGATGGACAAACGTACGGCCAAGATGGCACCCATAATAGCAAACCTGGTGGAATCACACAGCTGTAGTAAGGCATAACACAGGAAATACAGATGGAAACAACAGTAGACACACCCCATAGAAATCCATCCAGCCGTGCGAATCCCGGCGTACACAGCAACCAAGCTGCTAGCAAGTATATGGGGATCACCCGCTTCCACTCCGCGGAACATACGGGCGACCTGTGGAACACATATTAATGGCACACCAACAACGTCAACTAGGAAGGTCATAGCATGGTTAAAGTATGGCGTTCCCACCCATAAAGAACATCCTGTCATGAATAAATAGGTTCTACATGTACCGGCTGTGTTATAATGGCAATACAGTGGCGGATAGTTCACAATGGGACCTCTGAGGATTACTTAAAGCAGTTGCCAACCTGCAGGACTACAGTAACACCATATGGGTTAATTGTGGAAGGACACGGGTTCCGTAGCACTACATAATATGGGTAGGCAAACAGACATCCGCGACTGGGGAACATACAGCGGCAGTCAAAACCACTGGCCGAATGGACACAGTCCAACATGTTCTACACTTTACATATGCACATCGGTGTCCATAGTAGGACCCAAAAATTTGTCCTTAGGTGTTGGCAACAGGCTGCGATCGTGCGACCCAGAAGAGGTGACAGCCGTGACTACGGCACAGGTAGATATATGCACCACAAGCGTGTACAAGGGTGATGACAAGTGTCCATGAAATGCAGGACATATGAATAGGACTCCCCAGGTCGCCGTGTCCATAGACGTGCGTTCACATCCCATTCCCGCACACATGAAGGATGTGCAATGGGTACTGTCGAGGGTTGCAGACATGGGATCGTGGGTATGCAAAACCGGGTCTCGGTGTGGATTGGCAGATGATTCGTTGTCCCGCCCCGTGTGAGGGACGTGGGCATGGCATATGCGTTACTCCGCACTAAGAATGCAAATCACCCACCGGAGAATGCAGAATGTAGCTGTGAAATGTGTCCAGCCCTATACCAATGTCCATTAGGCAGTTCCCATGGATGGACAAACATACGGCCAAGATGGCACCCACAGCTACAAACTTGGTGGAATCCCACAGCTGTAGTAAGGCATAACACAGGGAATACAGATAGGGTTACCACCTGTCCCACTTTGCGAGGGACAGCCCCTCTTTGGGCAGTTGTGTCCTGACACAAAATTGTAAATATGGCAAATGTCCTGAGAGTGTAGGACAAAATTATTTCCTATATTTTATGTAATAGTTGCATAAAACAGTTATTCTGTATCTAAAATACCTAAATATTATAAGAAACAGAATAAGCAACTAAAATGCTACAAGAATAAGCTTTTATTTAGGCAAAAGAGTTAAGTTCTATCCTTTGTACTGACCGTGGGTATGTGTTAGCCTGTAAAATCTGATGTTTGTACCAAAAATGTCCCACTTTGGCCATTTGAAAATGTGGCAACCCTAAATACAGATGGGACTACAGTAGACACACCCCATACAAAGCCAGACCGCCGTGCGAATACCGGCGTACACAGCACCCAATCCGGCAGCAAGAGAATGGGGATCACACGCTTCCATTCCGCGGAACAAATGGGCGACCTGCGGAACACATACTAATGGCACACCAACAACGTCAACTAGGAAGGTTATGGGATGTTGAATCTATGGCGTAGCCACATAGAAAGACCATCCTTCAAGGAATTAATAGGATCCACGTTTCGTCCGTGTTACTTCCACACTACAGAGGCGGGAATGTCCCAATGTGGACTCTGCGGATCAGTTAAAGCAATTGTTAGCCTGCAACATTGGAATTACACCAATTGTGTTCAGTGGCGGAAAAACCGGTTTACGTAGCACTACATAATATGGGTACTCAAACAGACATTCGTGATTGCTGAACATACAGCAGCAATCAAACCCACTGGCCAGATGGACACAGTCCAATACATTCTACACTTTACATATGCATATTGGTGTCCATTGTAGGACCCAAATATTTATCCGTACGAAATGTCAACCTGCTGCCATCGGGAGACCCAGATGAAGTGACAATCGTGACCACGGCACAGCTACATATATGCACCACCAACGTGTTCAAGGTTGATGACAAGTGTCCATGAAATGCAGGACATATGAATAGGACTCCCCAGGTTGCTGCGTCCATAGACGTGCGTTCACATCCCATTCCCGCACACATGAAGGATGTGCAATGGGTACTGTCGAGGGTTGCAGACATGGGATCGTGGGTATGCAAAAATGGGTCTCGGTGTGGATTGGCAGATGAATCGTTGTCCCGCCCCGTGTGAGGGACGTGGGCATGGCATATGCGTTACTCCGCACTAATAATGCCAATCATCCACCGGAAAATGCAGAATGCAGCTGTGTAATGTGTACAGCCCTATACTAGTGTCCAGTAGGCAGTTCCCATGGATGGACATACGTACGGCCAAGATGGCACCCATAGCTGCAAACCTGGGGGAATCCCACAGCTGTTACAAGGCATAACCCAGGAAATACAGATAGGGACTACAGTAGACACTCCCCATACAAAGCCAGACCGCTGGGCAGATACCGGCGTATACAGTACTCAATCTGCCAGCACATAAATGGGGATCACACACTTCCATACAGCGGAACAGATGGGTGACCTGTGGAACCATACCAATGGCACAATATCAACGTCAGCTGGGAAAGACATACGATGGTCGAACTATGGCGTTCCCACCAATGAAAGACATCCTTCAGTGAATTAATAGGATTGATGTCAATTGACCATGGAAAACACCTAATCAACAATAAAGACTTGCTGGCACCCTATGGCCACAAACCATGTCACACATAGGTAGATGGAACAGTCAACGTAAACATTTCGTGCACGACAGGTCACATATGGTATCCAAAGGTTCTTCATAGACATGTATGCGCTATCACCCGTAGGCCCCGTGAGACTTACACATAACATGGAAGCATCCAGGCTTTAAATATCCACCCTTACACTTCCATTTGTCACTTTCTATGCGAACAATGAACATGTAGCCACAGCATAGAAAGCACAGACGCACTGCTAACGACACACACACATGTCAACACCTCAGAAAGCATCCTATGAACACACGTATTACATGATATTGTACTATGCCGACTCCTCAACAATGAAAGACCTAACAATGTATATGGAAGATATGCATAGCATATCACTGTAATACAACGGTACAGAACTGACAGAGTGGACAAATGTATGTTAACCCTACATCTGTACCTACACTACATTCCCGTTACGGGTGTTTGCTCCACCTGCTTCTCAAAAGATGCCTCAGCAGTTATCCATCGGTCAGCCCTGGTGTGTGGCCAACCCTCCACCTACTAATCTATCTACATCCGCATTCTTCAGCATAGCTGAGGAGGTCCCTCCTGTGGTGTTATAATCCAGACGTCGTAAAACACCGACTGTAGACGTATGCCTTGTGATGTGCCCATAGCCGGCCGTAGGCATACGCCAATCCTGCGGCTGCCCAGGCCGCTCTAGTAGGGCCACCTGTCTAGTAGGCGTGTCACGTAGGTATACCAAGATGGGTGCACCATGTGTTGTGGTGGCGTGCGCCATGTAGCCCCACAGCCTAGGGCACCGGCCGATCTAAGGCCGCTGCCGTCAGAGGGGTAGTACAGTCTGCAGGTATGTGCAGACGTGCACATGTAACAGCGGTCCACAAGGATACCCATAGTGGCGACAGCTGCACACATGGCTATAGCGGGACACACACACGGCCATGCATACAGCACACTTAGACATACACACACCATAAATAGGCAAGTACACACAAGGTGTATGTCGTGTATGGGTAAAGTGTCAGGACAGCAAGGATAGCTGTCTGCCATGTAATCCAGCAGATGTCTATGAGGTGTTCTGGAATACGGACGGTGCATGGACAATGTGTGGATATGCAACGTACCACAGTTATATGTGTCAGCCGTGCAAATATGCGATACATGGGGAAGACAGCTGTCCATGGTAGAGCAGCGGTACGGCCACAACATAGGTACATAGATATACAAAGAAAGAGATACAGACGGACACATCCGGCAGGCCCGTGAGTGTAATGTACACAGCAGCACCCCACCACACCATAGTAGGGTGCACGTGGAGAACACGCTACGGAGGTCGCCGACCAGAACAAGCACACAAGCAGTACACGAGCTGCGTCCCGCCATCCACAAACACAAGGATGGCGCCAGGATATGGGTGTTCCGCGTAAACCTCAAAGCCATACCGTATGAACCCATGCAGCTGGGAGCTTGGACACACACACACATGTGGCACGCATGGTGATTGACCACACCCCCACATACCCAACCGCACAAACGTACAACACAGGTATGGTATGCGCTACGTGGACCACCGAGCACACCACCAGCAGAGGCACATGTACAGGTGGGTGGCAACAACCATACAGGAATGGCCGCTGGTAGGCAAGGTATGTGTTGCGAAGCGTCTAAAAGCATGTTCATCCGCAGAGGCAGCTGGAAACACACACACACACACACACACACACGGAAGGGCCGGGAGTCGAACCTATGCCTATCTACATGAACTCACTACAGTATGAAGCATTTACAGAACGCTACCGAGTTTACTGAGCACTGCGCTGTCAGAGGCATACTTCTAGGCTGGTGACATCACCCGCAAGACAATAGCTGGCAATAGCCAAGGTATGTGTTGCGAAGCGTCTAAAAGCATGTTTATCCGCAGAGGCAGCTGGAAACACACACACACACACACACACGGAAGGGCCGGGAGTCGAACCTACGCCTATCTACATGAACTCACTACAGTATGAAGCATTTACAGAACGCGCTACCGAGTTTACTGAGCACTGCGCTGTCAGAGGCATACTTCTAGGCTGGTGACATCACCCGCAAGACAATAGCTGGCAATAGCCAAGGTATGTGTTGCGAAGCGTCTAAAAGCATGTTTATCCGCAGAGGCAGCTGGAAACACACACACACACACACACACACGGAAGGGCCGGGAGTCGAACCTACGCCTATCTACATGAACTCACTACAGTATGAAGCATTTACAGAACGCGCTACCGAGTTTACTGAGCACTGCGCTGTCAGAGGCATACTTCTAGGCTGGTGACATCACCCGCAAGACAATAGCTGGCAATAGCCAAGGTATGTGTTGCGAAGCGTCTAAAAGCATGTTTATCCGCAGAGGCAGCTGGAAACACACACACACACACACACACACGGAAGGGCCGGGAGTCGAACCTACGCCTATCTACATGAACTCACTACAGTATGAAGCATTTACAGAACGCGCTACCGAGTTTACTGAGCACTGCGCTGTCAGAGGCATACTTCTAGGCTGGTGACATCACCCGGAAGACAATAGCTGGCAATAGCCAAGGTATGTGTTGCGAAGCGTCTAAAAGCATGTTTATCCGCAGAGGCAGCTGGAAACACACACACACACACACACACACACACGGAAGGGCCGGGAGTCGAACCTACGCCTATCTACATGAACTCACTACAGTATGAAGCATTTACAGAACGTGCTACCGAGTTTACTGAGCACTGCGCTGTCAGAGGCATACTTCTAGGCTGGTGACATCACCCGCAAGACAATAGCTGGCAATAGCCAAGGTATGTGTTGCGAAGCGTCTAAAAGCATGTTTATCCGCAGAGGCAGCTGGAAACACACACACACACACACACACACGGAAGGGCCGGGAGTCGAACCTACGCCTATCTACATGAACTCACTACAGTATGAAGCATTTACAGAACACGCTACCGAGTTTACTGAGCACTGCGCTGTCAGAGGCATACTTCTAGGCTGGTGACATCACCCGCAAGACAATAGCTGGCAATAGCCAAGGTATGTGTTGCGAAGCGTCTAAAAGCATGTTTATCCGCAGAGGCAGCTGGAAACACACACACACACACACACACACACGGAAGGGCCGGGAGTCGAACCTACGCCTATCTACATGAACTCACTACAGTATGAAGCATTTACAGAACGCGCTACCGAGTTTACTGAGCACTGCGCTGTCAGAGGCATACTTCTAGGCTGGTGACATCACCCGCAAGACAATAGCTGGCAATAGCCAAGGTATGTGTTGCGAAGCGTCTAAAAGCATGTTTATCCACAGAGGCAGCTGGAAACACACACACACACACACACACACACACACACACAAGGGCCGGGTGTCGAACCTACGCCTATCTACATGAACTCACTACAGTATGAAGCATTTACAGAACGCGCTACCGGGTTTACTGAGCACAGCGCTGTCAGGAGGCATACTCCTAGGTGGGTGGTATCATCTGCAGAGGCAATGCGCCCGATCGGGAATTAAGTCAGAGTGCGCAGTCACGCAGCCTGTTACCATCCCAAGGTCGCCGTACAGTAACACGTTAGTGCTGCAGTCGGGAATACCAAGTAACTACTGATCAGTACATCACGACAGGAATACGGGATGCACCGCATGACAGTTCACCCTATGAGAGGGCATCCGGCGTGCAGGATGTAGGCAGCCAATGTGGCATGACAGCCACACATGTGTCACCTGGATGGTCACCATATCTATGCAGGATGCCATTGGCCATGGCTACACGCATAGTAGCAGACATCGGTGACGACTGTCGTGTGTACCCCCGCCGGGTGTACTGGCCATGCCTCCCACACCTAGCGGTTGCAAAGGGGATACAGGCATGCACCCGGGGTATACTTGCAGTCGGGCGCGGTATGCACTGTGTTGTGTGTCTATCTACACAGCTGCCTACTGGGCATGCTCAGACACTTAGACTCGGCACAGAGCAGACATGCATACACATGGTGCGACGGCATGGGTGGCAGAATATGGACCGTCGTGTGTGTCCAGCCACACAACAGCAACCTGGCCATGCCACAGACGTGGCCATTGCGAAGGGGATACAGGCATGCACCCGGGGTATAACTGCAGTCGGGTGCGGTGTGCACTGTGCTGTGTGTCTATCTACACAGCTGCCTACTGGGCATGCTCAGACACTTAGACTCGGCACAGAGCAGACATGCATACACATGGTGCGACGGCATGGGTGGCAGAATATGGACCGTCGTGTGTGTCCAGCCACACAACAGCAACCCGGCCATGCCACAGATGTGGCCGTTGCAGCGGGGAATATCAACGTGCAATTAACCATGGGTAGGACTGGCCTACAGTTTGTTGCATGCTACAGACCACCCTCCCAAACACAGGATACCTGCACAGACGTCCTGAGGACACTGGTGAGTGTGCATGCTCTCACAACAGCACCGTATTGGGTGACATCAACCACCCATACATAGACTGGGAACATTACCCATGGCACAACACCCTACGCCACCGGTCCCAGGTGTTCTCACACCTGGCCACTGTTAAACAGCCATGCACCATACACACTAGGGGGGATGTCTAACAGTTCTGCCCATCACACATGGTGAGGATATGCCCCACACAGGATGTACAGCCCTCAATGGTGATGCCAGACCATATAGTGGATCCACTGGTCATCCACATCCTGCACCCAACACTGGCAAGGGGGACATAAGTGATGACCTCTCCACAACAAACCACACACATCATACGACCGGTGTGGTACCCTACAAGTCCTCCATGCCAGTGTTGAACACGGGCCACACTGCCAACCGCCTTACGAATGCCTTCTCTGAGCACCCCCATGCATGTCTGCACCAGGCGAACATGATAACATCAGGACCTTGTCCACCACAGGTAGGCACATGGTGTGGTGGACCCCAGCCACTGACAAGCTGTACATCAATTGTTGGAGCTAATACATGACAGAGCAATGTCAGTACCAGGGAAACCATCTCCCATTCATACCAGCGTCACCATACGGCCACACATACAATCATCCACGGCTGCTTGTGGGAGTGGTACTGCAGAGGGCACATGAGACAACCATAGGGCCTTCCCTAACTGTGGTAAGGACATGGTTGGGGGCGCACAGACATGGCCGGAAATGGTCCAGAATGGTACAACGGTCACTGCACCCACAGACATTGTCAACAAACCAGCGGACATGTTCCATGCATACATCCACCCCCCCCCAAGAGGGGACATATCCATCCCACCAGAGTGTAGCCTCCGAAACATCTCATATGGTCTGGAGTGATCCCATATCTCTATGGCGGTTGACACAGCACCAATGGGCACCGATGGTGTCCCTGGCTGTGTGCTACCCATCCTCATTGAGGCCCTCGACCCACACATGCGGCCACTGTGTCATGTTAGCCTTACTATGGGCTATGTCCCCGATGGATGGCATATGGCATCTGTGGTCCCACTATGCCAGGGTAGTGCTCTTCTGGACTGTAGACAGCCACACCCTATCAGCTCGACAAGCCTTGTCTGCAAAGCTGTGGGGAGGTCCATACAGGTGCCCATGGATACAGACAGCGGTGTACAGCCAATACCGGAACATACCCACAACAACATAGTCAAGGGCGGATCCTGCCTCCCGAACCTGCTCGTCCTGTCTGGAGTGGTCACCAAGGCCATTGATGGGGATACGCGGGTTTGCACACAGTACCATGACCTGGTGGGAGCGTTCAGAGCACACTCCACATGGGACACATGGAAAGGCTCGCCAGCATACATGTGGGGACATATGTCACCCGATGGTTCTCAGAAAGGTTGGAGGTCACACCACACAGGGTTGGTGTTCCTGGTGCCGTGTCAGACTCATATCTGGTCTCCAGTGGAGGCCCACAGGGCTCAGTCCTGGGCCCCCTGCCATACGGCATTCGACCTTCCAATGTGCATGCAATCATAGGGGGATTGTGGCAGACAAGGTATGCAGATGACTACACACCGGCCACCATACCCAACACCCCATGTGACACGGACATCCACCTAGGGCGTCATAGACATGGATAACTGGTGCCAGAGCCATGGCCTGCTGCTACATGCCAGAGAAGGTGCAGACCTACCCAGTGTGAAGGACATGTTCGGCCCAATGTAACATGTAGGTGGTAAGCCATTCAAGATGGTGGACATGTTCATGGAAATGGGTACCACACCTGTCGGTAACCTCTGTCAACACACACAATGGCAATGTGGGTGTGAAGACATTCCACTGTGGCCACCTGGTCTGGAAGGAATCGCATCCACATCAGGGGTGTTCATTGTACCCCTGTACACATCACACACCAGAGCAATGACTGCGTACAATGGCACATCTGGCCTGTAGCTAACCTGATGCCTGCAGCACTCGGAAGGACCACAAACGTTCCACAAGGCGGGGATGACGGTGCTAGGACATGTGTCACAAGCTGCATGACCAAGGGGACTCCGGCTGTAAACCTTCCCAGCACATCTGCTCTGTGGTGATCTGTGCCTGGCATACACGGCCATGTCTGACCTGGGTGACATGGGCATATTCCACCTCCTAGGCTCCAGGCAAACACGGGCACAGAAGCGACTGTCAGACACCTCACCACAAAGATGAGTGGGACGTGCTGGGGGAACAGGGTCAACGGCCGGAGACCCCCTACAACACGGAGAGGAGTGCCAGCCCATGTGAAGGAAAGGCCCTGACTGCCTTCGTCCAGGAGTAATAATGACGTGTGGATGTGTGAACATAGTTATGCGCCAGGCATCATCTGTGTGTCAGTGCTGGACGAGGGACTGGGGACTGATGGATGTGGCATCCCCATCCTAAGGGGTGTTAGCAGCCACACACAGTCATGCTAGGTCCACACATGTCGTAGGGCACATAGCCTGGTATGTACATGTGCGCCTATGAACCTATGTAGGGGTCCATGCCGGTTGCGGGTACCTGTGCTATGCTGATGTTGCCAGACATGCCTGTGGGTACCCCACGACTACACGTGGGGAACTAATTACAGTGCTCCCAGTAGGCACATGCAAGTACACCATCATTGTCATACGGGTTAACTGAACCAACATGGTGCTACACATGTAACCACCACGCATACTGTGTACACAGATCAATGAATGCTGCACCTGCCCTGCATGGTATGTCTGCTGCATGATGTCAGTGCACAACCCACATCACATACACACCTGTCACCAGCCATACACACACACCACAACATACACATCACGTACTATGCGGACACAGGTATCACATACACCTCTCACTATCTTGTCCACCCTGTGCATCAGAATATGTTTGCATAACCGTGCACTGATGGTGTAGCTCACAGTTATGCGGCAGAGACTTCATCATATGCACAGGGTGATATGTGTGCCACAGGCATGGGCTGTACCAATGGATGACATCATGTGTGTGTGTAAGGGCCTGTGCATTGACTGGGCATGACTCTGTAGATTGCATGTGGGTGTGGTGGAGCCCTACAGTTGTGTTTGCTGTGTGTGGGTTTGTGTGTACACAGTTCAGTCATCTGTGATGCCTACACGGGGTATGCTTGGCAGCCCCAGACTGTACAGTGCAGGTGTTACGGCTCACTGTGTCCGCCTGCGGCGACGTGACCCGTGCCTGCCTGGGGTCGCACGGGCACTACCGGGTGGAGGTACGGACTGTCCACTCTCCGATGTCACATGTCCGCTGGAAACGTGCCCACGCCGGGGCCGTCCAGGGCCACGTCCATGTGGCCTGCTCTGTCCTGGTGTGGTTGGTGTAGTAGCAGCTGCACTGCTGCTGCTACCAGCACTGTGTGGGTGGGCATGGGAGGTGGCACGCACACGCTGACCTGCACCAGGTGGTGTTACTGGCCCATGCCCACGTGCCCTATGCCTCACCCCTACCAGGTGTTCCTGCATGGACAGCTCACGCTCACAGATGGCCATGCCTCGGTCGAGGATCCCAGCCATCTCACCCAATCTCCTATCCATAACATCGGCAAGATGCTGTTGGGCATTCGCCAATGCCTGGATGTTGTCATTCAAGGAACGGATTGCAGACCTCTGCAGCCTCTGCCCTTCCTGGTTCTGCCGTTCGGCACGTGCCTGCGCCGCCATTACAGTCTGGAACATGCGTCTGGTTATACCAGCTGCTGCACCCTGTACGGCAGGTGTATGTCTAGCGGTGCTCCCCCTACGAGCAGCACCTGCCACATGCCTGCGTGGCACTGCACCAGTCATTACACTGGCAACATCGTGTGTACCCACACCTTCTGCAGCCACCACACATTCCTGCTCGGTGCCAACAGACGCTGACTGACCGTCATCTATGGGCAATGGTGTTGGGGTATGTGTCGGCATCTGAACCGTGTGCGGGGATGAAGGGGACGTAAGTGTGATGTTCTCCAATGGCACAGTGTCTGCCTGTGATGACCCTGCCTGTGCCTCATGCACATGGTCATCACCACTAGTATCTGTGGGGACACTAGCATCAGATGGACCGCAGGAGGGGAACTCACCTACAGCACCTGTCAATACAAAGACATACCGTCGGTTACAATACAGACACACACACACACACACACACACACACACACACACACACACACACACACACACACACATCATGCATGTGATAATGCAGGTGGCATGCAGCATTCACACACCACAGACCAGTGAATGCAGACCAGACATTCATAGTGGCAGTATGCACACTGCCCTGGTGGGAACACTACAACAGGCAGGTGTCATTTAGTAGGCATGCAGTACACACATTCATGGTAGTTTGCATGCATCACCGTGATACACCGTGTGGCCACGGGCGAGTTGACAGTACACATGGCTGCCGACACTATGTAATGTACACCGCAAACATGTGCGGTATCATGTGGACATGTGACGATGGTGTCCCACCGCATGCACCACATCACAACGGCTGTCACGGTGCAGTGTTATGTGTACAGTCTACAGATACAATGTATGGGTAACAGGGATGTCTGTGCAGGTGCGGTTGGTGTGAGCTGTGTACATAGCTGTACAGTGTGGAGTGCGGGCACTGTGCCACTGCACAGTAGCAGGACACAGTTATGTTTCTGTGCGATGCGTGACCTGGACGCATTACATTGCCATGTCTGTAAGTCAGTTCAGCTGCTCAGCAGCACGTATATGGTGTACATTGGTGGCACCTGTAGTAGCTGTGGAGAGGCATTCCATGTCACTGGTGTACCACATCGGATGTCCAGGGGGTCCACTACAGTGATGAGCCCACTATGTGTGTACAGGGTGCAACGGTGACTACCCACCGTGGATGTACTGTGTGGCAACATGCCTGTAGGTATCGACCATGGCCTTGTCTGTCTGGGTCATTGACAATTGTGTGTGGTGGACATCGTGCACACGGCCCTGTGGTGGCCCATGTGACATACAACCATACTAGTGTAAGGTGTCACATTCCCTACGGATATGCAGACAGTGTGGATGTCTGCTATGTCGTGCATAGGTCATGTCATGGTGTGAAAATGTTGCAGCCAGACATCCACGTGCATGGGACATGGCATGTGCCATGTCACAACGTGTGCACCCGATGCAGGGGCATAGGTCACATTGGTAACACCTGTGCTCTGGCCAGATCACAGCTCACTATGTGGTACTGTGTGCATACTGCAGAGGCATACCAATGCATACTACACATGCAGCCATTGTGGAACACCTACACCATTGTATGCATAGCTGAATGCACGTAACACACCAATAGGTTGTGTGGTGTCATGCGACTCTACGCTAACGGTTGTATCTACTGTACATGGGTGGTGTGTGTGTCGGGTGGTGCAACCTGTATACCGTGACTGGGGCACACACAGGTGTGCATGTCATGCCTGGACACATGGGGAATATCAATACACCGTATCATGCCTTTGACTAGCAACAGACTTACCTGCAACAGACCCTTGTCTTTGTGACACGCCAGACATACCTGTAAAGGGATGACACAAAGGTATACACATTATCCATTACTATCACCACGGTTAGCACTGTGCATGTCACATCATGCATCTGTGAGTTAGCATGTGCTATGCACATGTCTGCTAACACAACATAGCATACTGTAGTATGCATCTTGTGTGGCCATATACCTGGCATTTATTGCTATATTATGTGTTGTACTATGACACCCACTCCCACGTCGCTTATCATACAAACATGCAACACTGACTTACCAGGCAGCTCCGAGCTCATAGTTCGGGAGACACCCACCTCCACGATGGACGCATGGGTTTCTGCGTGTTGTTCCGTGGGTGTCCCCAGACTGGCCAGGAGCTCCTCCGTGGCTGTGAGTGGGGGCTGTGTTGGTGGACCACCACCTGTCCCACGTTGTTGTCTGGCGATTGCAGCGGCACGCTGTCTTGCATGCCGGATCAGGTCTGTGCAGTGCCTGCGGATCTGCTGATAATTGCGGTTGTATCCGCCCAGGCTGTTCACCCTCCTGCACATCTCCTCCCACATCTCCTGTCGTTCCTGTGCCTGCTGTGGCACATGACTGAATAAGACGTCATGATTTGTATGGAGATATGGGATGATCACCTCATCCTCCTGACGGCTGAAAGCGGGAAGCCGGGAACGTGGCATTATCTGTAAGACATAATGATGGTGGCAGGTCACATTTACACTGCTGTGCTGGCATACTGTTGGAAATACATTGCTATGACATGTACGACATCTGCACAGTAATCTGTGAAAGGCATCGTGGCAGTGACACAGCCGATGTGTTGGCTTCACACCATTGAGCAGTGGGTGTCACATCATATCTGTGTGCCACCCCATCACACTGTACACGCACCATGTAGATGTTAGCCTGCTGTGGACATGTGTACCTGGCTGCACCTGTGTCCATATCACTTGGCATAGGTCCCCATGTGACGTCGGTGCTACTGTTCACCTGGACGCTGTGTATATGTCAGTAAACATCACGTCTGTAGCCATTGTGAACGTCAGCAGTGGCACTGTACACATACACATGGACACCTGCACATGCATGTGTTGTGCCATGTACATCCACACAGCACTGTACGGGTGTTGGACAACTTGCCACAGCTCACCTGTGTTGCACATGTGATAGACATAGGGCAATGTGTAACCATGACACATTAGCAGGAAAGGCCATGCATAGCATGTACACACACACATTGTCCAGAGCAACACACAGCACCTGTAACACCACAGGGTGCATCACCGCCACATTACTGCTGTGTATGGTTGATAGTGAGAGTGCCTTTTGTCCATTGCACCATGTAGGACTGTGATAGCTCATGCAGCCTTGCTGGGCAGGGCTGCATGGTATGGCAGGGTATGCCACATACATGGCACTGGGTTGTGATCCACCTGGGGGATGACGATATTGGCAGGGTGGCTGTCCATTCCATATGTCATTGCTATGTGTATATGGACATTCAACATGTCTATCACCATGGTGTGGACACTGGCCTCAAGCGAGGTATGCTGCACGCTGCTTGCTGAGGGTGTGTCTGGTGCATGCAGGTATCACACATCCATGCATACACTGTAACCCTGGCAGGTGCTATGTGCTGGGATATTGATCAACACAGTGCTGTATGTGGACACACACCGCTATCCCGTGCACATGGATGGTTGCCTGCACTGATGTGGGTACCACATATGTGTACATCCAGTGCCTGCTGCCACCCCCATGTCTGCTGCTGCACTACACACCGCCATCCCTCCCTCTGGGAATGTGGTGTTGGGCACAGCATAGGTATCCATGTATGGGGACAGGGATGTTCACATAGCAGGGTCACTGATGGTATAGTCGATCTGACCATACACATATGACGCACCCCTCACACATACAACCCATTCATATTGTTGTTCACAACGGTGACACAGCTATATTGCTATGCCGGAGACATTCACAGCCATACATACACAGATGCATGCACGTCCATCTGTGGCATGGCCTGGACTATTGGTGTGGTTCAGCACATAACGTGTTTGACTGCAGCTGGCGCAGACCTACTGTGCACATGTCTACACGGTAAGCCTGTTCTACAGTAGGCATCTGTGATGTGCTGTGCACATATCATATCTGCACATTTGGTTGGTGTCCATCGGTCCACGGGCCAGTGGTGGGACACACAGGGATGTTGCTGAACATATATGCATGCA
Source organism: Protopterus annectens (assembly GCF_019279795.1). Classification (NCBI taxonomy): domain Eukaryota; kingdom Metazoa; phylum Chordata; order Ceratodontiformes; family Protopteridae; genus Protopterus; species Protopterus annectens. Next base: position 1,757,743,447 of record NC_056732.1, on the reverse strand, counting down.
ACCCTGTACAGCTGTAACGCTAGCCTCTCAGATGCTCATGTGTCATGGACGTGAACAACGTACACGCACATGTGGTTGTGGGCTGCCGTCCGTACCCATCTCCTCCTGTGGTTGCTATCATCCCACACCCTCCTTGTATTGTATGTTCAGGCTATGCACCTATGTGGGGCTTGTGGGCATGCAATACGATACTATATGCCTTTGCACCCATCACAGACAATGTCACACAGGTACACCGGCAGCCGTACACGTCACAGCTTGTTGTCGGCACATCACATGTGGTACACACATAACACATCTCCTGTGGGACATGGTCAATTGTACGGGCATGTCCAGTGGTCACATGCCACAGCTACCCCTACATGACAGCTATGCAGGACATGTGGCTGTACAGCTACTGTCACATGTACACGAGCATTGCCCCCCTACCTACATCACGTGGTACTACCTGTGGGGTATGTGCGTCTGCATCCATGCTATGGCCATAGATGACAATTGTACATCAATATGTGCAACATACCTCATTGGGGGTTGTCATGTGCACATGTTCCACATGTCAATGCATTGTTTGTGTCTGTTGGGCGGTCATTGTTGTGCATGGTTTACATGGCTGCCATAGCGTACTGTGTGTGATTCCGGGTACTTCATTGGGCTACCAGCATTGTACATTTCCACAGCACATTCCAGCCATCATGTAGCCATCTTAGATGACAGTGGGAGGTGTTCCGCCATGTGCACATATGTCACACAGTACGAGGGTGACTGACACACATTGTCAGGACTGGGTTCTGACTGCTGTGGATGTGTGTTATGGTGTTGACGACCATGACTGCGCCAGATGGTGTCATCTGGATGTGTAACATTCACAACACACACCTACCTTCACATAGCAGCACATTGTCCACGACAATGGACATTCCTGCATGAACACTGTGTGCGGTATGGCTGTATGACCACTGCATGTACCACTGGTAGCCACCAGCATGGCTGCCTACAACAGCAGTGTGTATCCTGTGCAAACATGGGTTACACCTGTCTCAACACACCTGTGTCAGATGGCCCTGTAGTGGGTGACAGTGCAGTCCCACACATCATGTAACAGTATACATCGTGCACCAGTATGTTGCGGACATGTGAACGGCTGTGCTACTCAACATATGCACGCATGACACATCACCTGGTACACCATGTCTGCCTTGCCACCTGCTATTGTGACCACCCTGTGATGACATTGTACGGGCCACATGGACTGGGACATGTGATGGCTCAATGGTGAATTAACCCTCCGGATGTGTGTCTAGCCAGGTGTCCAGTAGCCAGTGGTCTGCACACAGGGATACTGTGCATTGGCCTACTCTGTCACTGGGACTGTTGACTATGGTCATACTGTACTTATGCAGGCATGTGGTGTTTGTCCAGTCTGACAGTCGTGTTCAACCACACTACCGTGGCACACATGACCTGCGGATATCTGCCTAAGGTGTGCAGCCCACATGTACATCTTCACATGCTATGCTGCCTGTGCAGCAGTGTCACATGTCTGTCTCCGGCAGGGCTGTCACAGGCAGGCACAGCATGCAGTGATGTGTGACAATGCTTACACCCTCCACTGTGCTGTACACAAGCACTGCACACACAGTACAGCATGCATGTCATTTATCTGCAGTGCCTGGGACCTGCCTCCATGCCCTACACAGCACACCTGCCAGTCCAGATTGTACACAGATCATACCTCCCAGGCACATACCTGGACTGCAACACACACGGGTGGGTGGTTCCCACACCACACAGTGATTTACACACATACTGTATATTCCCGAGACACATTGCATCATAGGTAATCCATGTTCAGATACCCATGTTCGGGACCGCTACACACATTGTGACACGCGACGGTGAATACACTGTACACCACAGGTTACATGCTGGCCGTGTTGTCATACTGTACATTGCACCTGGGACAGTTGCTACTGCCATGTACTGACAGCAACACGCACTTCCCTAGTATGGACTCCCATGTACCCACACATGCTTGGCCATGCAGTACGCATAGCTGGGTGACACATTACACGACACATACCATACCTACACTACCCTCGGCATGCACCATACCTCCATGTGTCTGTGTGCTATACCTACAGACATCCCCACTCTGTTTGCTGAACATCCATGCTTCTCAGCCCTGCTAGCCACGCCCTAGACACACAACCATCGCAACATGCATGGTACATACGCTCTACAGCCGATACTACCGACATCCACTGACAGAGGTAGTTGATGGCATGGCATCCCGTACGATGGACAGTATACGTGACTATGCCAACACATATCACAGTGCACTTCCGCTACATTTACGCACTGGTAGGGACCATGCTATTCCACACAGAGACATGGTGGTACTGGCCTTTTCACAGACGCCACAGTGGTATTCCTGTTCCATGCACATGTGCTGTATGGGCACTTGTGCAGGCTGTTGCACAGTAGTTATGTTCACATGTGTGTGGTGCGTCACTTGACAGTCATGGTGGGTCCTCATGGTGCATCACATACTCCACAGCTAGCTACCTACACATAACTGCCATACATTGCAGTGTGGGCCCTCACACAGTGTGGTGGTATGTCTCTGCTGTTTGGCTACATCCACATTCAATGCAGCATACAACACTCATGCAGGCATTGCCAACACAGATGTTGCTGGCATCGTGCCTGCCAATGGGGTATCTACCAACAATACACACTCTCACTCATGACAGGGTTCCACTCCATGGCTGGACATTGTATTAACCCTGTGGACACATACATGGTACTGCCATGCACACGTTATGTCCTAGGACACGGTCCCAATGTCACCTCCGATCTCCGTAGTTGTTGTATCCCGCCAACCTGGCTGTTTTATGTCTCTGCAGCAGCACACTGCATTGACTGCTAGCCCGTTCATGGACGTTGTGTACCATGACCACCACACTACCACATCTAACACACTACACATGGGTGGTACTGCATTGCACATATGGGGCTGCATTTGTACACCCATGACTGGGCCATTCAGTATGGCACTGGGCCACATCCTCACATACATGCTTCACACACTCATTGACGACCTCCATGCCTTTACTGGCACCCTTGTTGGGCTTCTGTGTGCCACAGCACACCACATCCACATGCTGGCCACCTGTCATACCATTGCATGGGTGGTTGGTGTGGTACAGAGGGTAACAAATCACACATTATCCGCTCTTTGCCCTTCAGCGCCATTCCACATTATGGTATTGCCAATGTCCGCATCCAGCATCACATCATACCCTATGTCTCAGGATGTTACGCCATGTGACTCCTGTACAGGTCACACAGTGGTGCAGGCATATCATGCTAACTACAACATGTCAGGTACATGTGACATTGCACAGTCCTCGGTCATGTGGCCCCTCATGCTCACTATTTGCTTACATACACTACATGCTGTCACACAGTACTGTCCATGCCTACATATACCACATGTACATACCTGGCAGCATTCTAGCTCAACCTACTCATACTGCTAACAACCATACAGGTGTCAGTGTGGCAGATATATCATGTGGATGTCATTGCATCGGTTACATCACACATAGTGCATACACATCACCTTTGCATAGTGACAGTCATGCACTGTGTATCACATGGATACTGTCCCTATACATGCATATCACATTGTACATGGTTGCTGTACACACACATGCCCCACATGGTGCTGTGGTTGCCATATTCCACTATGGCGTGGGTACACATGTGCAGGGCCACACATTTCTGGACTGTATGTCTAGCTGATACATTGGGTGCCCTTGTACCTGTGCCATACACACATGTACACGCGGGCAATGTTACAATAACACATGTGTGGTGTACCTTACACAATGGATACAACTTTACATGTCACAGTATAGTCATGCCGTGATGTCTACCCGGCTCAGACAGTTTACATATGCAAATGACAGTCGTGAAACACATCTGTACTCACCTGCATACCACTAACACAGGGGTGTCATCTACTCTGCCATGGGCCATGTTCTCCGCATTACTGATGCATGTAGTACTCCTACATGGTGTTTGCAGTGGGCAGGGTGAATGGAGCACTCCTGCATGTGTGCACACATGCCACATTGCTCAGCCTGGGCATCTGTGTGACCTCCGCAGACTGGACACACACCATGCTGTGGGACATAGGTCCTGTGCACATCCCACAAGGACACACTGTGTCACTGGTCATGTGATAGCTCCCTTGCTGGTAGGGTGACACAGACCCATGGAACCACCACAGTGGAAGTACTGTATAGACATACAGTTGACATCCACCTCTGCTGTTCAGTGGACACTACCATGGGGGAGGGGTGACACTACTGTGTACATTGCACATGTGTTTACACACGGCCCTGCCGGACATCATTGTTGCACACATTGCACCTGCTACAGAACGCTTGGACATGGTTACTTGCTGTTCCCTCCATTTCGGGTACCTATTCTGCTACTACTCTGTCCCATATGTGCAGGCCATACATATCCTGTTTATGTACATAACATTAGGCCATCCCTCCATCATGCATGCTATGCCTGTGATACTGTATATGATTTCTGAACATATCCATCATGACAGCTTTGCATTACACATAATTGACATAGTCACCCCTACTGCGAGGCATACGTGCATGTCATGCACACATTCCGTATGACATCGACGGTATATGCCCATACACATGTGTGCTGTGACACTATACATACATGTCCTATCCCCTGCTGTGGCACTTCATTGCTGGATATCCACTGCCAGCATCAGCGTGGGTGGTGGCATTGTTCTGTGTTTGAAATCCCTATGGCGGACCTGGGGTAGGGTTACCACCTGTCCCACTTTGTGAGGGACAGTCCCTCTTTGGGCAGTTGTGTCCTGACAAAACATATTACAAATGGCAAATGTCCTGAGATTGTAGGACATAATTATGTCCCATATTTTATGTAATAGTTGCATAACATAGTTATTTCTGTATGTAAAATACCTAAATGTTACAAGAAACACAATAAGCAACTAAACTGCTACAAGAATAAGCTTTTATTTAGGCAAAAGAGTAAAGTTCTGTCCTTTGTACTGACCATGGGTATGTGTCCGCCTGTAACATCTGATGTGTGTCCCGAAAATGTCCCACTTTGGCCATTTGAAAAGGTGGCAAGCCTAACCTGGGGTTATCCCGGCTGTGTACATGTTGTCCCACTGCTGTGCACACGTTGTCCACAGTCGTTGGTATGCTGCGCGGCTTAGCATTACATAACCAACTTTCACCACTCTCTGCCTGATGGACAGGTATCTTTACTTACACACACCGTTCACATACTGTACAGATTCGTCATACGTATCATGCATTACACAACAGTACATCTCGTGGGTTCGACATACCTTTCCGGCCTTTGGTTCTGTATTCGTCAGTACTTGCTTGCTACTCCTTCTTTTGTATTCAGTATTTGTTCGGTATGAACATACGGTTTGAATATCCAGGGAGTCTTCCTTATATTCGTCGTCACCTGAGGCATGTGGGTTCATCACGCCAATAGCTGTTCCTCGGTGTGTACTTATGCGCATATCACCGGTGATCCCCCTCCATTCGTACGTTACGCGTCGGCACTAGGCCATGGTTCATTCCTCGTGTGGGCGTTGGTTATTTGCAATACCTTCGTGGGGATGGTATGTATTGTATCATGTTTGTGTGACTGCATCCGCTATGTGTGGTGTCAGGTACATTTCGCTGTGGTGTTAGCCGTGGATTGTGTGTGTTGAGTATGGTATTTTGTTCGACATGTGGGTGTCCGTGTCCTGGCGGCGTCTGTCGATGGCGTTGTGCATTCAGATGTGTAACATAGCTGTTATATTCCTGTACACAACGGATGCAAGGATGCATCAGCTGCTGCTAGTGTTTCCCACGCGGCTTGTTGCGGGTATGCCGCTGTCATTGACTGCCTGTATGTTTTTGCTACGGTTTTGGCTGTTATCCCTTTGATATGTGCGATGGGGTATATCTGCGGATGTGGGTGACGGGTACGGGGTGTGGGTCTTGCATTTATACATACAAGATATGCTTGTGTGTGTGCTCCATCCCTGCTTGGGGAGCTGCAGGTTACCTGTCTGTTGTTCTGGGAATGATTGTTTTGTTGATGTCGTGTGGTGTCGGTATCACCTGCATGTGTGCTTCCTGCATGTATTCCTCCTTCACATCGGTTATATATCTGCGGATGTTCGTCCGTGCCTACTATCCATTGGCATTTTGTCACTGATAGTTACGGTGATTGTGGTCCTGTACTTGGGACGGCCTGTATGCTACCTGTTGCCTCCTATTCGTGTGGCGCTTGCTTACTTAACGGTCGTGGAACACACAGCGGTATTTACGGGACCGTAGGTGGCCACGATCGGTGCCGGGATAGCACATGCGTATTTTCGCCATACATGCCTGATGCTGTGTAACGTTGCCGACGTATCGTGTTGAGTCTACCATATGGCCGCCATACATACGGTCATGGTTTGTACATGCGTCCTTTGCATCTCCTGTTGGCTATGGTCCTGTGGTACATTCTGGGACATTTCCGCTTTGCATCATTTTACGTCGCCACGCGCCTAGCCACTGAGGAGATGTCAGTACTACTTTGTGGGTACTGCTATACATACGCCTATGGTTCCTGTACTGTATGCCTACGCATGTTATTACACTCCGCCTGTGACATGTCACCTACATACACATTTTACAGTGGCACACACATTACACACACACAGCGGAACACACGACAACCTCACCTCACACATACACATATTGCCGCCATAGCTCTCAACCTTCCATTTCCAAAATGAGGAACACACACCTTCATAATGTGGAACAAATGGGCAAAATGTGGAACACATACTAATGGCTTACTAACAACTTCAGCTAAGAAGGTCATAGGATGGTTAAAATATGCTGATTTACTTACAAAGAAGAACCTTTAATGAATTAATATGATTAATTTCTATTTACCAGGATTTCATTTAAATAAATTCCTAACAATGAATGTGTGACAGACTATTTCAATGTGGAACTTTGAGGAACTTCGAGGAACATGAACTGTTTTAGACCCCAAATGAGGTACGTTCCTCATAATGACGTACACTTGACAGGTATGATTGCCGCTTTCGCACCGACGGTTGCACACAGTATCTACGTTGGCCGCATCGCCGGAGGCGGTGTGTACCTCCGCACTCATATCCTATGGATATGACACGCACATATCCCATTACTGTACCGTGGCCTGGCGATCATCCCGACCCGCGGATATGCATTGATGCAGGTTGACATTTCCATGGCTGGCGTTCCCTGCTCTGCCCACCCTCCCAGATGATCGGGTTGTCGTTCACTATGTTTACTATGTGGAGATTTCGCGTCTTACTTATCTGTAAACTTGCATCCCTGGGTTCCATATTAACCTGTTGTACTTTATATCTGTGTATGTGTACATATATTTCTACGTGTGTAATGATATCTATTTCCATATCTGTGTATGCACATAAGTACATATGTAGTCGACTTGCGGCGAAAGTGGCAGCATACGGCTACGCCGTCTGCTGTAGAACAGGCGTGCGGTTGAGGTGTTGGCGTTCCATGCTCTGCTGGCTATTGGGTGTGCAGTGTTTGGGTGGTGCCTTTGTTGGAGTCACACATAGGTCCGCCCATACGGTACACATTACGGGCGGACATGTTTGTGTGGCGTCCATTTCACTGTGTGTGCAGGTAAGGAGGTGTCAGTCCATGGGGCCTACGCTGTCAAAGTATGTGCTATGCGTTCCCTCTTTGCCAGGGCGTAGGCATATTGGGTACACCTCCGTCTACCTACTGGGGCTGGCACAGTGTGTTCATGGCGCTGAACGCCCTGTGCCTGTGCTTGCCTTGGCAGTTGTGGCGGGCTTGGTGGCCCTACACCATTATGTCCCTGCAGCAGCTGTTTCCGCAGAATCATATTGTGTAGCATACAACATACTATGAATATGTGGGCACATGTGCCTGGAGAGTACTGCAAGGCTCCACCGGATGTATCCAAGCACCGGAACCGTGATTTCAACATCCCAAACACACGCTCTATGATTATTCTAGTTTTTGCATGTGCCTCATTATGGCGTTCTTGCATGTGTGTGTGTGCATTTCTGATGGGTGTCATCATCCACGGCTCCAGTGCGTAGCCAGCATCCCCCACAAGGTGACCTTGTGTGATGTCCCCCCTGGCGAATACCTGATACAGCTGTGAGGCATGCCAGATATGGGAGTCGTGGTAGCTTCCAGGGCTGCCAGCACACACATCCATGATAATGCCCTGCGCATTGCACACAACCTGGCAATTGATGGAGGGGTATCCCTTGCGGTTTATGTAGCGTCTACCCTGCTCCCCGGGTGGTGACTTGATTTCTATGTGCGTACAGTCTATCGCACCCAGTACCTCCGGGTATTGTGCCACACGGTGGAAGCGGCGCATATTGCTAGCCAACTCCTCCTGAGATCTGGGGAAGTTTATATACTCATGGGCATGTCGTAACATGGCATCCAGGAACTGGTGTAGTACCCTGGATGCTGATGCCTGTGAGATGCCCATTATATCCCCGGTTGGCCTTTGAAAGGTACCTGTGGCCAGTATTCGCAAGCTCACACATACCTTTGTGTCCACTGGGATGGGCTCCCCTCTGTTGTCTCTTGTTCTCAGGCGTGGCCGGCACAGCTCCACTATTTGCTGTAACGTGTCCCTGTCCACCCTGTAGCGCTCTACTATCTCCAGGTCTTGCAGCCCCTGGTAGGTCACCCTTGGTCTGAACACTCTCCTTCTCCTCTGAGGCCTACGGTAGTTGTCGGCACCCTCCTCCGCAACTCCGTCTGTCTCTGACACATACCGATGCATCACGGCCACGGCAGCACCCAACATATACATATTAAAAGTTCCCCGTGTGTTTACACTGTACGGTGCGGCGTTTGAGAAATCGCGCTGTGTGTTGTGTGCATTCACACTTTATACTGTTGTGCTGTACACCCGGTGATGTCATTGGGTGTGCCTGTGCGACCGTATCTGTGGATTATCTTCCGTGTTTTACCGTTGCAACTGCAACGCTGTTACCTTTGGTGTTACATTGCACTTGCCTGCATTGGCTTAGCTTTGCATCTTACCTTACTGTTTCTGCACGTTGCACCTACTATTGCCTGCAGTGCATCCTGCAGGCACATGGCATATGATGCACTTTGTCTGCCACCGCCGTTATCCTACCTCTGTACTTGGCTGTGCTATTTCGGTTCTTTGCTCTTTGCATTTCTACTACATCCCCTACTATCTTTGCATTCCTATGCCTCCCCTTTCCCGTTTTGCAGGAGTCTGCATGCAGAGTTGTCAGCTGCCACCGTTTGCCCTTCCTGGATTGATTGGTGTTGATTGCTCATTACGGCTCCAATTACACTGCTTCCGCATTTCCTCATATTCTCCGCATTACCTTCCTATATCCGTGGTTGTTGACGGGGAGGCCGTCACATGACTGGGTTGGGGAACATAGTCATCCTCGTGCACATGCATCTGTGCGCATTATGTACTCTCAGCGCATCTATTTCCTCACACGCCGGTCCTGCTGCTGTGATGTGCATTGTACAGCCCATGTTTGCTGGCCTCCAATGTGCTTCCTCCTACAGTGGCACACCCCTCTGCGATTGACATGTATTCCGTGTAGGCCACTCCTCGGTGTACTACCGCTGCGCCGTTTGCTCCATCCTTACACCGGCGGCGGTTTTGCGATTCACTATTATCTGCCTCATTTGCATGGCATTGACTGCTAATACATGGTTATGGCGCCGAACACTGCCGCCACTCCTTGACAACCCTTGCGCTGGGGTTGAAGCTTTACATACATACTATGGTGTGTGGTGGCTGTGCAGCTGATGTGTGTTATACTGCTCTTTTAGGACATTGTCATATTATTTCATTGCTTTGCACCTTCTGTGCACATATCCGGGGGTTCTGCTGTGGTTTCTGCGTACATACCATTTATGTCATTATTTACATTTTGTGCATGTTTTCTTTGGACATTCTCGGTGCCTTTCACCATTGGCATATTGCACCTGTATGATACCTGACGTTGACAGCCTTCCGTTACTCCTTGGTCATGTTTGGGTAAATGTAAACCGTTTTTTTTGGTTTACATTGCCGTGCCCTTACGCTACGCCTGCGCCACTTCGTGGATCGCTATTTGCCTTCATTTGCATGGTGCAATACCGCACACAGTGTGTTTAGCATACCTACGCCGGGGGCGGCGCAGGTCCGGCGCACGCCGGTAGTGCACGTGGGATTGCTTCATACCTGAATCGCTCGGTGGCCATATTTGGCGTTATAACGCCAACGCTATGCGGGCGCATGGCGCAAGGTTCATGAATCCCGGGGAACAACTTTTTATTGTGCAGACCATTCTGTGAATATATTTCGTCAATTATGGGCTGTGTCCGCTATAATTTTATTTTTTAACTTGATTAATTTATTCTTTTGCAATTACAAAATTTAATTTATGACTTAAAACTGTTCCATTAACTCTTTGCAACTGTTGAATTAACTATAAGAGACAAGAACTATGTGCTACTGCAAGCATTTATACACTGCTGAAAATATACAGTTTCAATGTTATTTTAACCATAACCTTGTGGTCATGTCTCTGAACTGCTCATTAACATCTTGGTAAAGTACTGAACTTAGCTTTGATAATAAATATTTGAATGCAATTATTTCAGTATATTTAATAGTTAATGATTTAAAAAAAACATGACTTATAGACTAAAGAATGCTATGTACATATTAGTCCATTAGCTGTATAAGTACTATATTTTAATATAATTTTCCTCTAACTGGGGTAAAACCAGTGATATTACAACTTGACAAATTACTTTTGAACTTATTACAATGCATCCTGTACAGTATGTATTTACACAGACTGTTTGCTGTTTATGCATTTCAATCTAGTATGTACTCTGGACCCATTTTTTAACCATGGTTTTTCACACATATTTAGAAATATCTAGTGGAACTGGCACCAAAGGCATATGTCCTGTTATTTTAAACTACATACTCAGCAATTAGAAGCATTCATTTTTTTATATCAACATTGTTTTACCAAAAACATATTAAAATAGTGAATAGTGACCAGTCTTGTTCAATTTTTTACACATCTTTACTCTCTCTTGTATAGCTGTAATAAAGCAATTTTAAGCCATCTCTTGTTTTCTAAACCATCTCTTGTATAATTTTACAGTTTAACAGGTTGTAAATACAATTTAATACTAAACAATACAATAATAACCATTATGATAGCTATTAACAACTTGTAAAATATCTTATCCTGTCAGGTTTAATCCAGTTTACCAGTATTTCTAATACACTAACACCTGTTTTTCCCTTCCCCCAAAAGAGTATTGTCAAGAAGGAATGAGATATTTTTTTTCCTGTAGCTTTATTTTAGACCATTGTGCAGTACTGCTTATACAGTCAGTGTAAAACTGAGAGAGTGCCCCTCCCTCTGTAGTATACTGCAGTATTGTTTATTAGGTTCATAAGTTCATAGGTTGGTACTAGGCTATCAGCCCTAGGGCCTATACAAGTCTAGCCATAACAATTCCCTGGCTATTTCTTACCACACTATTTACTTCCCTGGACCCCTGTCTAGCAGGGTGGCTGACGTGATCCCTGGGGTGAATTTCCTTTCTCCCATCCAATCATCAAGGTTCCTTTTGAAGAGGGTCAAAGAGGCACTCTGCTTGACATGTAAGGGCAATCTACTCCAGAGTCTGGGAAGTCCCTGGGTCAGGAACCTATCCCTCCAGCATGTTTTGTTTATTGTGATGAAAAGGTTTAGATCCCTGGAGCACGTGGCTCTGAGCGATTGGGATTTCTTTAAGTGTAGCATGTCAAACAGCTCTGGGTTTGAAAAGGCCTTGTATGTTAAGCAGAGATCGCATCTGAGTAGACAATATGCAACAGAGTATAGCTGGAGCTTTTTAAGGTGGTCAGCATAGGGCATCTGCTTTAGGCCTGTGATTCTTTTAGTGAGGTATTTCTGTGGCCTTTCCAGTTGTTACAGATGTCTTGAGAGGTACATACCAAATGGGGCGTTGTATTCTATAATGGGTCTAATGAGGGATGAGTACAGTGGGACAATGACCTCCTTTTTTCTGGATGAAAAGCCCTTAGTGATGAGGTGTGCCACATAGAATAATTTCCTGACTGTTGTGATGATGTGGTTATCAAAGGAGAGACCACTGTCCACCTGTGTCCCTAAGTCTCTTATCATACTTTCGGTGCTTAATGTACTGCCACCTATATGGTAATTCATGGGTACATGTTTTTTCCCAAAGGGGATAACTATACATTTCTTGGCATTGAGCTTGTGCCCATGGCTCTGGCACCAAGCATCTGTTTCTGTAAGGCCCTTTTGTAGACTATCCATATCATTTGGGGATTCAATAATGGCTCCTAGTTTGCAGTCATCTGTGAACTTTGTTAGCCAGAGTCCCCTTAGTGTTGGCCTGTACTTCAGAGACGTAGATGCCAAACAAGAGCGGTCCCATGACTGAACACTGAGGTACTGCACTTGTCACTTGTCTGGAGCTGGATTTGGAGTTGTCTACTTTTACAGTGTGGGTTCTATCATTAAGCCAGTTAGCAACCCATTGGGTGATGTAGGGATTAATGCCCAGCTTAGTAAGTTTATCTATGATTCCAGAGTAGGGGATGGTGTCAAAGGCCTTGGCAAGGTATAGATAGGCTGTGAGAACCACCTTACCCTTGTCCATGGCTCTGGAGACTGATTCAAAGAAGTCAATCAGGTTTAGGGAACAAGAGCGGCCCTTCACAAACCCAAACTGGGTGGGGTCCAGTGTTTGAAGGTTGCCAATGCCTTTGTTTATAAGTTCCATGATTATACGCTCCATGGCCTTGCAGATAACGCTCATCAGACTGATCGGACGGTAGTTTCTGGAATCCAAGGTGGATCCCCCTTGTGGAGTGGGATAACTGTAGCTCTGCACCACTCAGTAGGCATGAAACCTGAGGTGGGGTTATGATTAAACATGACACTTATGTGAGGTGCCAGTTCATATTGTAGTTCATGTAGTACACAGCCCAGGATGTCATCTGGTCCCATGGATGCTGTATTCTTAGGTTCATAGTTGGTTCATAGATAAGTACTAGGCTAACTGGCCTTTGTGGGCCATTTGAAGCCTAGCCAGTTACCCCATGTGAGAATCAAACCCTCCACCTTATGTCTTTAAGGTAAACACCTTAACCATTATGTCATCCTGTCACCCTATGGTGAGTGCATTTTTTACCTATGTGGCCATTATTACCAGAATTAGGCAATCTTCTAGTACTGAGATGGGCCATTTAGGGGGTGAGAGGGGGTGGAGTTGGCACTGAATTGATCTGCAGGATATTGGCAATATCCTTGGGATCAGTATATTTAATGCCATTCTGTTTTAGCTCAGAGCAGATCTGAGCATTGACATTTAGATTCTTGACAGTTATAGAATGCCTTGTGGTTGTTTTTGAAATCTTTGGCAATTTTATTTTCGTAACTAGCTTTGGAGGATTTTATGAGGGATCTCAGTTTCTTATTGAGGCTGGTAAGGGAGTTTTTGCATCCTGGGAATTTCCTCTTTTCTGCAACAGTTTCTTCCTTTTGTTGTAAAGTTTGTTTATGGCAGGATGAGAGCATCTTGGTTCTATTTGGGATGGCATGATTCATGCATGAGTAGATGTGCAAGTACAGTGCCTTAGTGTAGGATTCAGCAGTTGAACTTTCAGTTCCCACCTGCATGGGTGTAATGAAGTTTGTCACTTCTGACTTGAGTAGTATGAAGTTGGCTTTGGAGAAGTTTTTTTATGGAGGTTTCCTTACAGGGTGTGGGGTTGGGATGTGGATGTTAAGGGTGATTAGCTTATGGTCAGACCTGACTAACGAGGAGGTGACCATAGGTGTGGAGCATTGATTTCCCATGTTGGTAATGACCAGGTCTAGCATATTGGAGCCCCTGGTGGGACTATGGATTAGTTGATCCAGGGCATTGGAATTTATGAATTCCAAGAACCGTTGGGCAAAGGTGTTGGTACAAGTGTAGTTTTCCCAGTTAATGGCAGGGTAGTTAAAATCTTCCAGTATTAGGGTGTTTGGTTCTATCTTAATATTTTCCAGTATGTTTAGAAAGGTGTAGTGAGAATCTTGGGGCATGGTGGGGGATCTCTAGCAAGCTACAATTTGGATTGCAGTCCTATCTAGTGTTAGTTGCACCTGGAGAATTTCAGACGCATTGTGTCGGGCAACTAGCCTGGTGGTGTGAATATCCTTGGTGAATATTGACATTCCTCCACCTTTAGTGTTTCAGTCCTGGTTTGGTGGCTGAAAAGTGTGGTAAGAGTTGTAGCCTCATATTGCAGGGGTGCTCTCTGGGGCCTTGAACCAGGTCTCAGTTACTGCACAGATATCAATGTTCTCCATTTTTAGGAGTGCCTCGAGAGAATGCATTTTGAAGTTTAGGCTTCTAGCATTGAGTAGCATTACCTTCAGATTTTGCATGCTTGTACCTGTTACGGTGGTGGTTTTGTCTTTTGAACTTTGCCTAAACAAGGCTCTATAGGAGTGACAAGAGCCTTAGCCAGTAACCTGAATCCCAGGGGTGATAGGTGCAGACCATCTCTGGCAAAGCATCATGGACTGTCAAAAATGTCGTCCCAGGCAGACAGATACTGGATCCTCTTTGAATGACACCAGAAGCTTAGCCAATTGTTGAAGTCAATCATTTTGTCCTTATATTGTGGTTTCATTCTGGGCAAATGCACAATGCTACTCAGCGTTAGGGTTATACCTGCCTGGGCCACATGATCCGAGAGCTCTTCCATGTGTCTTTTAATGTAGTCCAGGGAGGTATGTCTCAAGTCATTCACTCCAACATGGACAAAGACAGAGTCATATTTGTACTTGTTGTGGAGTGACTTGAGTGCACGCATTATGTGGTGGATCCTGGCACCTGACAGGCAGCTAACTGTAATGTTCTCCTTGCTCAACCTGGTGAGTGGGACATCAGTATGCCGACTATAGAGTCACCTATGACTAAAGTGTTAGGTATGTTGTCTTGCCTTAGCGGCTGTTTTTGGGTGGTGCACTGGTGTTGTGAGCCATGTGACACTTTGGTTGTGATCAGTGTTTGTGTTTCAGCTTCAGCGGTCCTTGTTGCTTGGGCAGGTGAGCCATGTGACACTTTGGTTGTGATCGGTGTTTGCGTTTCAGCTTCAGCGGTCCTTGTTGCTTGGGCAGGTTACAGTTAAGGGCCTCTGCATATGTGGATTTAATGTTGCTATATATGGGCGTTGGTGGTGTGGGTTTAGATGGGCTATGTGTTGCTTGATGTGTAGTGTGGGTGTTAACCTTCTCCTCTTGACTGTCTAGCACAATCTTGGGCGGAGAGAGCTTTTTTTCCATTTTGGCTATGTAAGTGCAGGTTGTAGTGTTGGGTGGTAGGAGGTGAGGGTTGTCTGTGTACATGAGGCAGTTGCTGCATTGCCCAAGTATCCCCAGATTCACCAGGTGGACAGGAGAAATCACCGGAAGCTGACCCTTGGACATGCCTGGTTTGGTGCTTTTTTTTTTTTGTAAAGTAGAGGAGCTGTTTTCCCTTACCTTAGCAAGGTACTTTGCAATCATAGGCTGTTTAGTGCCTACAATTAATTTCTCCTTATTAACAAGGAGAGTTGAGGGCTTGCATCAGTTTAAGGCTTCCTAGTGCTTTCCAGCAGGTATTAGAGCAAGTGCTAGTCACAGGGATGCTTAAAGGTAAGATGAAAAAAAATGCACACTGCAGTGTGCACTAGAGAAGTTAGATGTGAAAGTAGGTAACTTAAGTTTTACCTGTTTAAAAAGTTAAGGTTTAATGGAGAGTTACTGTTTTTAACACAGCAAGATGGATTGAAAGGGGTGGTCACTTCTGTATTCTGGTACTATGGAATACAGCAGGATGGCCAATAAATTTAAATAGTTGAAGGGGAGGGATTTCAAAAATTATGATTTTGTGATTACTTACACAAGCCAGTGAAAGCAGAGAGGAAATGAGATATATGGTCAGATTAACATAAGAGGCAGGCAACTAGAAAGACAGTGGTATTTAACAAGACAACTGTACCTGGGTAGGAGGGTGGGAAAAAATTATGCCTGACTCAGAAGCAACAGAGCTGTGGTCTCTTTTGAAGTGTTAATATGCAGTTAAAGCAGAATGCAAGTAAAACACAAGTAAATAAAACAAACCACAGTATTCAAAATATAAAAAGGCAGTAAAGTAATACAAAATACAACAAATAAAAGCAAACTAACCTTTCCTTCACAGCAAAGTGTAGCAGAGTCTGGATGAGCCTTTCTGGTAAAGCTCTGAAATGTTTTATTTTACCTCTTAAATAGAAAGTTTAGTTCCTAGCTCCACCCCCTCAGTTCACAAATGATTAACCTTAAGTGACCTCTTCTATCTTATGAATGAGTCCTTAATTGATCAGTTCTAATTTCTGCCTGACTCAGAAGAGACAGAACTGTGGTCTCTTTTGAAGTTTTAATATGCAGTTAAAGCAGAATACAAGTAAAACACAAGGTAAACAAAACAAACCACAGTATTCAAAATATAAAAAGGCAATAAAGTAATACAAAATACAACAAATAAAAGAAAACTAACCTTTCCTTCACAGCAACATGTAGCAGAGTCTGGATGAGCCTTTCTGGTTTCTGCTTTAGAATGTCCACCAGCCCAATTCTTTGGCCATGCATCTGCTCCACTAGGCTACCAAACAATAGACCCCTGTCTGATTTGATCATTTTTATAAAGCTTTTGCTGTTTATGACCACTAGTAGTTATTTACACCCTTCTGCACAAATTGATTGGAACTGTATGTATACTATAGCCCATTTGCTGGCTGTACTTGATGCAACTGAGTTTTTTTTTTCTTTTATCATTTACTTGCAAACAGATTATCAGTGACATCTATGCAATTGTGACATTTTATTACAATTACCAAATAGTGTTGCATGTAAACATTTTAACAATTATGTTTTAATAACAATAATGCTTTAGAAAAACTCAAGCTACTTGCCTGGCAATCAGTCTTGTTGTTTATCTTATCTTTCCAACATTTCCTGTAACTATTCATCTAGTCTAGGAAGGTCTGAGCTCACATTTTATACTTTGTAAACTATAGTTAATTCTTTTGACATTTTTCTTTAATTTGATTGTGATTTGCATAACTATGCATTTATACTACATAAATAGTCACCATTTTACAATTAGCTTACATGTTTTTTAACTTTTTATTTCAGTATTTTTTTATTTTATTTAACTGCTCTGCCATTATTTTACAAAGACTCTTTGACTAATACCATTTGTGATTTTATTTCATTTTAAAATTCAGAATTTTAACTGTTTAGTGTGGTGTTACCATACAATTATATAAAAATTGTAAAAAAACAAATAGATAGTATCTTAACTAACACATGTTTATATTTACATTATTTATATTTGCTGTTGTCTGCCTGTTATTCTTGTGTATTGTAACAGATGTATTTTAGATGAAAAGAAAATGCATGCATGTCTGTCTTGTATCTTTATATTCTTATACAAGCATGTCAGTTTTGTGACTTTAAATCTTTACTCTTATTAACTATTTTTATTTAATTTTATGCACTAGAACTGTTTTGTGTAACTGTTTTTATTTATTTGTATACACTAGAACAGTTTTGTTTACCTTTTGACTATCCTAAGAATGGGAGTCATATGCTCTACTTTACTGTAGTACTGCTAAATGTCTTGTTTTAACTGAATGGAAGTTTTAAACATTTGAGAATGATTTGTCCAGACATTAGATTTTACCATCCTAGCATATATGCTTAACCATTTTCAAAACACAAACATATTATGAAATATATTTCCTTTGCATAGATTAGCTGTGTATGCAGGAAGTCCCCAGTCTCTGTCAGTTCAGCTAATTTATTTCCTTTATCCTGTAACTGCTGTTGAAGAGTTTCCTGCAATGTTGCATGGTCTTTCTGATATTTTTTAGTAACCTGTTCTGTTGAATCTGAAACTTCTAAGCACTTTTGAAAAAATGCATGTATAACTTGTCTAAACTTCCCAAACTCATTGTTTCTGTCTTTTAGAAGTTTATTACATTATTTTGTAACAAAATGTACTAGAGGTCCTGTCAATAACTGATTTGACTCACATGTGGTGACAGAGCATAACTGTTTAACATGTGAATATAATAGAATCACTTTACCCTTAGTTAATTCTGTATCATGAACAGATCTGTCTTCACAGTCTTTTTTTTAGCAATATGATGCAATACCTTTTTATGGCATAATGCACAAAATGCAGTTTTTGTTGAATCACACAATAAACATTTGTCATACCAGTCAAATATTGTAATACATTTGCATAATGCCTTGCTATCAACTTGCCCTGATAAGGTGTTACATTTACTAATGTGCTGTGTATGCCAACATTGCAATGTACTAAAGCTTGGTTTACTTCTACACAAAGTATGTCTACTAATAATATCCATAATGTCTAATAACATCCAAAATGTCTAATAATATGCAAACTGTCTAATAGCATCCATACTAAAACTGTGACACAGAAAAAAAGTCTTACCAGTTAGCAAGAAAACAGGTGATCAGGCTATTGTTGCTGATGGTTGGAAATTTCTCAGAGTCACTTGAGAAGCTAGTGAAGTACAACAGGCAGCAGACTGCTGTACAAAGTAGAAATCCACCTTTTCTTGGAGAATTTATGGCACTGCGACTTTCCTGAACTTCAGTCCCACTTTGGATTTAGACATCTAAAAAAACTTTACTACTGCAAGCTGCATAAACTGGAATACTTTTGTTTAGGATTTACACACATGCACAAATGTTAGTTATTGCAATTTGACTGAAGTGACCCTCTGCAGAACTTACCACTCCTTCTGTGTTCGAATGCAGGCTAGCTTGCCATTGAAAAATTATATGGTGCTGCTTACTGTGATGGATTTGAAGTCTTTTTAAGACACTCAGTCTTGCTGGCTGGATTCTGCTGAAATCAAAGTCTGATTATATTTGCATTCACAGTCTGTTGCATACAGAAACTTGCAGAATATACACTGATGAGAGAATATACTTTGCAGCAGTAACAAATACCTTTTTATAATAAACCAGATGGACTAATGTTGCAGCTTAAAGTATTGTTCCACTTTACTTCTCGTATAGTACAGATGATGTAAGAGATATAACATTTACCTCGGGACAAAGGTGTCCCTACCAATACCCCTAACATAACTGGATTGATACAGATCTTTATATACAATTTTAGTCATGCACATACATATACATTTCATCTTGGTATTCTATTTTGGAGAATTGCTAATCCTGTAGAAACAATACTGATTGTTGCAGATGCTGAAGCAAACTGCTGACTTAATGATATTATTTTTCAGCTTTTCTGACAGTGTGAACATCCTGTTTTTTGTCTTTAGTATTCTATTTGCATCTTTGTATAAGAACATCTATTCTTGTGCCAAATGCAGAAAAACATGTTTTTTAAGGAAACCCATTATAACAGTGTCATAAACATGTCCTGTTGTTTAAGGAAACATATTGTGTCCATTCTTTTTATATGTAGAAAAACATGTTTTTCTTTAAGGAAACACATTGTCACAGTGTTCTTTAAAAGCAGATTTTGCATTTTTGCTCTTGCATACATCTTGTTTGTTAGGAAAAATGGCCATTCAGCAGATTCCTTATTTTCCAAGCCACAGTCATTTAGTATGGATGCTGATCACATATTACTAAACTCTGTTTCTGCATTTAAGCAAGCTTTATTTTATACCTTATTTATGTTACATATTTCTAACATAATTACTTTCAACCTTAAAATCCTGTTGATCATAATCTTACAAGAGTAACTTGCAAAACTTCAAGAAAATAAGTCAGAATCAAAGAGTTTCATGATGGTGTTATCTCTCAGTTTCAATGCAGCAAGCAGACACAATGTCTAGAGCTAGAAGTTTTCATATTGTCTTGAAAGTAATTTTAATTACTGGGTTTAAAATGTAAAGTGTTTTATTGCTTCCTAGCAGCTGCATATATAAGATATATGTACTTCTTACACAGAGATGATAACATTCTGTTGGTGTCTGTTAACCTGGGAGCTGAAGGCAGGTAACAAAGAGTGATGTCATCCAAGCTGTCCCAGCAGTAATGTTTGATAGTAATTTAAGAACTCTCCCAGAGAAAGACTGTGCATTTTGTATCTTGACTTGGACCTAGCAAGAACATCCACTCATCGTCATCTATATTTGCCTTGCTAATAATAAGTAAGTAGGGAAAAGTAATTTCTTTTAGACGTAAACAGGAATATAGTAAAGTTTAGTTTAGATGTTTTCTATATTTATTTGAGACTGTCCTGCAATATTGTTTTAAAATATTTCCTGTGATTCTGAACTCTGTAGTTACTGTGCTGTTTGAGTATTGTCTTATTATTTATTATTAAATATATTTAAACCTATCTTTGTGGCTGATATTTGTAAGATATATTTAAGGTCTTAGCTTACTTGCATATATATTTGGTATAACTGTACAGGCCTCTCCTGAATAGCCTTGTAAGTCTTGGTTAACATTACCATTTGGATAATAATAACATTACACAGTAGGATTGGTCACCCTTTGTAAGGGCCTTAGAGTAGCTGTTAAAGAGCTGGCTGTTGGCAGTGATAGTAATATAGTCTGGGCAGAAGGGGGCATAGCTAGTAAACCTGTTCCAGCCTTCTCCTGGAGTGTCTGCGGGTTTGTATATAAATTAAATCTCAAAGTGCGTGTGTGTGTGTGTGTGTGTGTGTGTGTGTGTGTGTGTGTGTGTGTGTGTGTGTGCGCGCGTGTGTGCGTGTGTGTGTGTCTGTGTGTGTGTGAGAGAGAGAGATACTTAGGCAGGACACAAATCACTGATTGCACAGAGAGGGTGCTGGAGGTCTTAGCTTGGCTACTCAACTGAGATCTTAACCCTATAGCTGTGCCAGTGGGGAGCCTTATTGGGGATCTGGAGAAAGAGGGAGAAACCAGCCCCAAACTGACTGTGATCTCTGTGTGCTCTTAAGGGAAATTGTACTTTACTGTGTGTACACTTGTCATCCTCCCATTGTGCATGTCCCTCACTGTTGCCAGTGGTGAGGACTGTGGGTCCTTGATTACTGGACCAGTGCAGGGGCATCACACCTTAATTTGTATATGCAGTATAATCCATCATGTTAAGTACTGACTTGGAAATAAGGTATGCCAGCTAAACAGAACCATTAAACAAGTCAAAATTTACACTGGGATGAAAACAATCATTCAAGAAAGACATGAATAACAAATATGTTATGAAAAAACTGTTTGTATTTTTTGACAGCAGAATAAAAATATATTACAGTTCTATTGAATTATGCATGTTAGACTTTAGAAACTATTTTCAACTATTATTCTTTAAGTAAAATGTGTAGTATTTAAATTTTAGAATATTCCTTTCCCACCAATTTTCTATGAATGAGTGGTATGTTTTTTTGCCATTGGATGTATTTATTAGTTTATTTATTTAAATTGTTTACTGTAGCAGAACACTTATCAAAAAATGACCAATTAAATTCTCAACCTGGATGGTTTATTGAACACTCTCATGAGGCCTTGATATAATGTCATAGCCAAATGATGGTATAGCTGCAATGAAACTATTATAACACACAACCCTGCATCATCAGCATCTAAATATTTAATTAAAATAACTAATTTGGGATCAAAACGCAAACTGTACAGTCTCATATCAAAAGCAAACCTGCATGCAGCCTGTCCAGTTACTTACACAATAAATCTTTCTGTAGGTAATTTATTTTGCTGTGGTATAGGTTCATAAGTATATACTAAGTTAGCAACCACCAGGGTGATTATAAGTTTAGCATGTTGGCAATATTCAAATTTGTGGCATTTAACTTATCTTAGCATAGTTAATTTATTTTATTTATACTGAAACATGGTATTAATTTTCACATTTATTTTAGTTACATTGTTGGAATGAGGTTTGAGGCATGGTTCAATCATATCACAAACCATAATCATGTCCATTACAATGGGTGAATGTTTGCATTCTTAAAGATAAAGGAAGTATGGTAGACAACAATTTAAATGCTGGAAAATATAGACATAAAAACAAACATTATGAACAATGAGAATACAATAAAATAAAAACACAATTTGTAAAATTCTTAATGTTTTTGATTCTTATTGTTTTTATCTCTGACATTTTACACGTTGTATTGCTCTATATCTATCTGATATGCTAAATATTAGATATGTTCTATGTGTTCTCCCATTCTTGTGTCATAATGCTATTTCTGTACTTGTGTAAGTTATGTATTTATTGTCATTGTATAAATTATGTGTATCCTGCAATATATCATCATCCTAGAGTTTAATGTGATGTTTACTAAATGTGGAGCTTTTCTCCCCGGGCCTCGCCTGAAAAAGGACTTGTGTTCAGTTGGACTTTCCCATTAATCAAATCTAAAATAAATAATAAATAAATAAACAAAAACCTGACATTATGTACATTAAAACAACTAACGTTATCAAAAAAGATGTTTTCAATGTTTTAAACCTTGGCTATTATGCATATTTCTAATTCTAACAGGTATGTCTTTTTGCTTCAGGGAGGTCATTCTACTATTTACCTCACTTATCTAACTCATCTATGAGTTCAGTTCTCATTTTCCAGCCTTTAGACAAGCTACCTCATGGGATGAAAAGCTATGATTTCCTACTAGAAAAATCAGAAGTTGAAAATCTGATCAATTTTCTATCTGTTCCAGTTCTACTAAATATCATTTATTGCAGTGTATTACCATGGGAACAAGCACCATATAGGAAAATTGAATAATAAAAACAATTAGCAATGATAAAAGAATTGGTAGCCATTGTATAGCAACTTCCAAGATTATGGAGCATTTGTCTTCTGACTATCAAAAGTTTAGGATTATATCTCTCTCACAGGATTATATCTCTCCCATTCTGTCTCTCTCTCGCTCTCTCTTTCTCTCTCTCTATATATATATATATATATATATATATATATAAATGTATATATTAGAAAATATAAACAGTGGGTTAGTATAATCAAGGTTCTTGCATTTTTGAAGGCTAGTAGATTGTATGATCAATATTTAAACCAAAGAACCTATTCTGTTTCATAAAATTTCATGTGTACCGGTTTCACAGCTGTCAAACCGGACATTATATCCTGACATATGTCTTGCTGACAGGAATCCTTCCTAAGTGTTTTATAAAACATTCCATCAGCAGACATAGATATTCTTCATCACACCTCTGTATTCCACCTATGTTATCCATTCCCATTATCTGGTTTTAAGAAGTCCTTCATAACTCCATATATCTCCTCTCTTGTTTCCTTATATTACAGATCTAATAATCATCTATGTAGTCTCACCCACCCTTATTCATAAGAACCATCCAACATGTCATCGCTTTTCAAATATTTATACTCTGGAGATTTTCCATTGTCTCCAGTGCTTGACCTTCAAAGGTTTCTGTGTCCATAACCATGGGAGGTACCAGAATTGATAAAATGTGCAGAAGAAATGAAGCAAAATATGAATTGAAAACTATTTGTTTCATCTATTTAAATGCACAGTTGGTAACAAGTCCTTAATGAAAACACAATTTTGTGAATCTTCATTATTGGTTTATTTATTTATTGATTTTGCCTTTGTTTACTCAAAAAGTATTAGCAGGTATAGTTAAGTCCCCTTTTCAGCAGAGGCCCAAGCAGAAAAGATCCTTAGATATTTTACAAAAGTTATCAAGATTACACATAAAATGACAGAGTACAAACAATATAGAAGTATTTACAGAGTACATAATATTTAAACAGTGTGCATATATTTGGAGATGATATGAATATTTACAAGCATATAAAAATATACATCTATACATATACACACAAATATATATGTATATATATATATATATATATATATATATATATATATATATATGTGTGTGTGTGTGTGTGTGTGTGTGTGTGTGTGTGTGTGTATGGATTTATTTAACTTAGTCGAACAGCATAAATGTCAACATGCATAATGTCAACAACAAATTATCAAAATTATGAACGTTGATACACTCATATGTTTTCGCTGACAATGATTCTTGCTGCATGCAAAAACAAAAAAAGGAAAAGAGAAAAGAAAACATTATTTTTTGCAGGGGCAAGCCCCCTGCACCTCATGTATGTGTTTGGGGGTTGATCCCCCCAAACCCCCTGCTAATTTTACATGCTAAATCCAAGATCACGCAAATCTCAGGGAAAACGCAAACTCACCAACCCCAAGATTACACCTCACGATCTGATGTAATGTGTGCAGTACATTGAAACTTCAAGTTTGTGATTCTTAACATTTCAATATAGATATAACTTTATGAGTCTAACTCATCTGCAGTGTAGATTCCATTTAGTGGTCTAGCAGGAAGAGAAAAAAATGTCATACAAAGTATAAACAATTCATTTGAGTTAAAAAAGAGATACCAAGCTTCTTTGAGACATTATTTTGGTGGTTAGTATTAAAAGCCCCAGTCTTTAGAGAAAGTGCAAGAACTGGACAGGAGTTGTTACAGTTTGGTTTGATGTGTCCAAGAGATATTCAATGAAAAAGAGAAAATGAGACTGAAGGAAAGGAATTCATTAGCAAACTAAGGGAACTCAATGTATAAGAGGTGCAGAGTGCTTTGTTGTTTGATATTATGATTGCAGAATCTTGCAAGTATATTAGTGGTTGGAGTAAGTGATATGTCTTAAGAAGGCTAGTAACAGGAGTGTAGGCATGGAGTGGGGTGAGAAGGACTGGAAGTGATAGAGGTAGCAGTTGGGGTAAATATAGAAGGAGAGTGACTAGGAAGAGTGTGAGAACAGAGATAAGAGATCAGGTTCTAGTAGAGCAGTCTATATCAGAAGCATGAACATTCAAAAGGTCGAGCCTCATATGGTTGACACCATATGAGCGAACGTTTGAAATCTTGCAAGCTTCAACAGAGATCACCGTAAGGAATATTTCCCTTTACTTCACTGTAGTGCAGTCTCAGAGTTGGTATATTTAAGTAGCATGGGGTGCAGGGGGGCCTTGCTCAGAGCATTCAGGTAGGTTTTTTGATTTAGTTTATTTTTATTATATGTTCGATGTTTTAAAACTTCGCTCATATGGTGTTGATCATATGAGTTTCTAAGTTTTAAAACTTCGAGCATATAATATAGACCCTAGTAGAGCTATGGCTGTGCATGGGATTAGTGTGTAGAATTTAGGAATGGCTATGCAATACAGAAAGTGACATTGGGAGAAATTAAGGGGTGGGGAGCATCTGGGATTGGGAGTAGGTTGGAGAAGTTGCAAGCCATGTGCACTGAGTTAGGCTACTACTGAGAAAGTATTGCACATTCCGGTCTATCATATGCGTTACTTTTCCAATGATCTGAGTCTGTCCAATTATTCTGATGGTACTGTAAGCTACAATAGAACTTCTGTGAAATCTGTAAATTTCCTTTACTAACTTTTAGAAGATTGGGACACCATCACCAAGTTCCTAAACATGATGGCCTTTAGTCATTATATCTCATTGGGTGTTCCACATATCCTTGAATTACACTGCTGGTATTTGTTCACTATCACTAAAGGTACAGACTACATACATCATATCCTTTGTTCCATTTGCACATGATATGCACCTATATCCTTAAATTACAATGCTTGGCTCTATACCTTGCAACTTATGATGCAAACCCTAGACCCTTAAATGACATTCCTGGGGTTTTGTCATTGTTACTTATAGTGCAAGCCCACATGTCCTTTCACCACAGTGATGGGATATGTCATTGTAGTTTACAGTGTGACCAAATGTAATTCAATCTTGGTGCTGGTCATTTGTCATTGTCACCTAGAGGGCAGATCTTATGTCCTTGAGTCATAGTGTTTTTTGTTTCTTCCACATTTTAACTTGTAGTCCTCACTCTATATTATTTAATCTGTTGGTAGACTTTATTCATTCCAACTTATAGTAGATTCAAAGTCCTTAACTCATAATACTTAGGATAGATAACTTTTTTTAAACTTTATTAATAAATCACAAAACAACTTGCACCAAACTGAGAAATATAAAAAATACACAGTGGTATCCTAAAACAGCTTTATTCAGTAAAAGGTAAGCATTTTCATCTTAGATATCAAGACTTTATCAGACAATTAAAGCAGACATTTAAACTGTTTATATAGACCCAGCAATAGTCACATGGTCAAGAACTGTGCTGGCTTAAAGAAACAATGTGACAATTAAGTATACCCGAAAAAGATGCAATATAAAAACTTTTTCAAAACAGCAACAAAGATAAAATTATACATGTACTTAATGCTATAAAAATACTTAACACTATAATTAAACACTACTAATGTTATGTTAATCATGTTCAGCATTCCTAACACATATAAATGATAAATGAAATACACCTATTTTTCATATGCTTGCAACTTCAGCAAACTATTGATGGAAATACTATCATTTAATCGGGGGGTGCTGAGGCATTAAGGTGAAGTTGCCATCATAAGTCCCACTGCTCGACAATAATGCACCATGTACCACCTCGAGGGTTGTGTTCAACTCATTCAAATACAGAAAACAAAACATAATATTCATTATTATCCTTAATATGTGCAGTTTAAGGCCTTTCAATTTACTGAAAGAGGTACACGAACAACTGAGTTACAAAACGATTTTGTTAAATACTGTAAATTGTAATGAGAGTATTTATATTTCAAAGAGTGTATTAGATTGAAATACGTACCAAAAGGCCTAAGTGTATGGAAATATATTACAGGCCTAGTTTGGCACTCTTTATTACATGTGGAATTACTTGCAATATTCGACCCACATGGATGTGAAATAATAGAACTCTTAATTCAACATAACCTTAAAGAGCTGGATGTATTAAATTCAGATATCAAGACATTGGATACATCTATAACTCAAGATTTATTGTATAAAAAATATAAAATCAAACATATTTTCAAAGAGGTGGACAAGGAATGTAACAATATTCAACAATAGAAGGCTAAGAAATTAGAATGAGACCGAGCGGATTATCTGGCTGGGACAGCATATTTTCAGCCTTCTAAAGGGCAGCATACTGGTAACGTTCAACAAGAATTTGAGGAACATGACCCGGCATTTAGTCAGAGAACAACAGCAAGTGGATGATGCCCCTTTGGAGTTTCCACCATTACAGTGATCATAACAGATTGGGAACAAGAGGAAAAACAATTATTTAACCTTAGTACAGGATTCAGATCCATATTATGCTTCCCCTTATCCTACCTGCAATTTTTGAAGGGGGAGAGTGAACCAGGGCCGGTCAGGAATGGTGACTGTTTTCAATAGAGACTGTTGTAAAATTATAGCTAACAGTTCTAATGACTTTAAAGTTTTCAGTAATAGCTCTTGTAATATCACCAGAGAACATTTGGATTTGTTCTGCAGAGGCTATATGTTTGTACCTGCTAAGCAAGCAGATGTAACAAGAGTTATTAGTGAACTGAAATTATTCACAAGGAAGTTAAATTTAAGGTTGATTCATGGTAATGAATGTTTTGATATTATGTAAGTAGGACTTCGGGTACCTAGTACCTTTAACCCTGAACTCCATCTAACTTTATACACTTTTGAACAAATTTGTGAAGTGGCATTCTGTATCTGTTAAATCTAAGGCCTGTAAATCCATGGTATTATATGAATTGACAGCCATGAGATACCCTTCAAGAAATAAAAAAATACCATGAATTTAAGACTGATGCAGCCTGATAAAGGTGACACGCTGGCAATTAAGAACTAGCTTGACTATGTTCAAAACATGTTTAATATTTTATAATACCACATGAAACTTCCAAACAAACAAAAATAGCTGTAAAACGGCAAAATAATGAGAAATGAATGGCTAAAAACACAAAATGACTTTATTACATAAAAATCCAACTGATAAGCACTTTCATTCCCTTTATGAAACTTCTTCAGACAAAGTTGTATAATGAATAAACTTTGTCCATTATACAACTTGGTCTGAAGAAGTTCCATGAAGGGAATGAAAGCACTTACCAGTTGGATTTTTATGTAATAAAGTCATTTTGTGTTTTTTATTACGTTTAATATTTTGTTTGATAATACATTTATTTATTTATTTATTTTTTATTTTACATTTGTTGACCGGGCTAGTCCAGCTGGATATATGTCCATTTTCACTGGAGGCCCGGGGAGAAAAGCTCCAACAATATTACAAGTAATTCACAGAAACAGTCAATACAAGGTAAAAATTATTAACACATTGAGTCAGAACATGAGATATACATGCAGACAGGCATAGTCATAGAAGGAAATTACATAAACAAAGTTTAGTAGATATTTGCTATACAAATTCTAACAATATAAGTATATAATATGGAAAAAGGTGAAAAAGAAAATAATTAAAAAGTTAAAAAAATATATTTTAATATTTATTTCAAACATATTCTGAAATTTCTATTAATAAGATTAACATTTCCTGTAGGAAAACTGATTTACAACTATACAGCATGTTGATGCAAGGCCAATTAGTCCTGTTGAATACAAGTTTCTGTATGTCAGTGAACCAATTATACCAACAATCTTGGAGTTCCCAAGATCCACAAGTCACTGTGTAATCCACCTTTTAGGTCTATTGTGGATGTGGGTACCACAAAAACAAATTTATTGCCAAGTATATTGACCATCAATTAAAACATAAAGTCACAAACATTGGACATCTTTGCAAAGATTCATGACAATTTTTGTATCAACAATTACAAGATATTTCAGATATGATATGCCTTACTATTATTAGTGTCCACAATCTTTTCTGCTGTTCTTATTATTCTTTGTAGCTTCTTCCTTTCGGCCATTGTGCTGTTACTGAACCATACAGTACAGTTGCTGGTGATAATGCTCTCAATGGCTCCTCTGTAGAAGATATTTAGAGCACTCATAGACAGCTTTGCTTTTCTCAGCCTTCTTAGGAAGTGTAGTCACTGGTGGTCTTTTTTAATTAGCTGGCCTGTGTTTGTACTCCAATAAAGGTCTTCTGATATATGTACCTCCAGGAACCTTGTAGTTTGGACTCTCTCCACTTCTTCACCATTGATCTTGAGGGCCAGGTGCATGGCAGAACTCTTTCTGAAGTCAATAATAATTTATTTTGTTTTATTGATGTTCAGATCCAAATTGTTGTTATTGCACTATTCAATGAGGGAGTTGACCTAATTCCTATACCCACTCTCATCATCACCACATACGAGTCTCACCACTGTGGTCATCTGCAAATTTGATAATGTGGTTGTTGCTAGCTTTTGCAGAGCAGTCATGGGTAAAGACTGTGAACAGTAGAGGACTCAGCACACAGCCCTGGGGTACTCCGTTATTGATTGTAATAGTCCCTGAAGTGCTGTTACCAGGACAGGTCCTTTGTGGTCTTCCAGTCAGGAAATCGAGGATCTGGTTGCATAGCCCTTTATTAATGCCATGGTCGATTAGCTTTTCTATAAGTTGCATAGGAATCACTGTATTGAATGCCGAGCTGAAATCTATGAACAGCTGCCTGGCATAGTTGTTCTTCTCTTCAAGATGCTCCAATGTGAGGTGAAGTGTCACCAAAATGGCATCAGCAGTTGCTGTATTTGCCCTATAAGCAAACTGCAAAAGGATTGATGTAGTGCTGTAATCAAATGCCTTTTAACCAGTCTTTCGAACCATTTCATTACATTTGATGTAAGGGCCACCACCTGTAATCATTTAGGCAGGTGGGGTTGGCTTTTTTGGGCAGAGGGATTCTGTTGGTAATTTGAATCATGCTGGTACTTTTTCCTGGACAAATCAGGTATTGAAGATGTCCATCAGGACTATGCTGAGTTGGTCTGCTCAACCTTTCAGTACTTTCCCCAGAATGTTGTCATTCAGCCTTCCTGAGGTTCACTTTCCTCAGTTGCTTCCTTATATCCACACTTAGACCCTTCTTATCCTTTGCCCTGAAAGCAGTATTTCTTGCCCTCAGCAACTCATACACCTTGCTATTTAGCCATGGTTTTTGGTTGGCTCTTACTTTAATATTTTTGACGTTAATTACATCCTCCATGCATTTGTGCACATATATATATATATATATATATATATATATATATATATATATATATATATAGGTTCATAGGTTCATACTAGGCTATCTGCCCTATGGCATTTATAAGCCTAGCCAGAGTGTGTTTGGCTTTTGTCACCCATTTTAAATTAATTTTGCTATGCCCTTTTTCGAGGTTAGTATACTGTGCCTCTGTCTAACAGTGACACAGAAGTGATACCCAGGGTAAACCTACTATCTCTCATCCACTCATCAAGATTCCTCTTGAAGAGAGTCAATGAGGAACTCTGCCTAACCTGGACTGGGATTTTATTCCAGAGTGAAGGGAGCCTCTGGGCTATGAATCTGTCCCTCCAGCATGTCTTATTTATTTCAGTGCTGAGGTTCAAGTCTCTTGAGCGCGTAGCTCGATGGGATTTGGATTTTCTGAGGTGAAGCATGTCCATTAATTCCGAGTTGGACATGGCTTTATACGTCAGGCACAGATCGCCTCTGAGCAGGTGGTATGACACTGAGTAGAGCTGGAGTTTCTTTAACCGGGCAGCATATGGCATCTGTTTGAGCCCTTTGATCCTCTTGGTGAGGTACTTTTGGGGTCTTTCCAGTTGCTGCAGGTGTCTGGTAAGGTACATCCCAAAAGGGGCATTGTACTCAATTATGGGCCTGATGAGGGATGAGTAAAGAGGCACAATGACCTCCCCTGATCTAGATGTGAATCCCTTCATGATTAGGTGGGCTATATAAAATGTTTTTCTAACCACTTTGGCCACGTGGTTGTCAAATGAGAGATTGCTATCAACTTGGGTCCCCAGGTCCCTAATTACTTCTTCCGTACTTAATGGATTACCACCTATGTGGTAATTTGTGGGCACTTTGTTTTTGCCAAAGGGGATGACTATACACTTCTTAGCTTTTAGCTTGAGGCCATGGCTCTGGCACCAGTTGTCTGCTTCTATGAGGCCCTTTTGGAGGATGCTTGTGTCAGCTGAAGAGTCGATTATAGCACCCAGTTTGCAGTCATCTGCGAACTTGGTCAGCCACAGTCCTTCCGTGTTGGCCTGTACCTCCGAGAAATATATACCGAACAGGAGAGGTCCCAGGACTGAGCCTTGTGGGACGCCACTTGTAACTGGTTTGGAGTCTGACATGGCTCCAGCAATTCTAACCATTTGGGTTCTGTCCTTGAGCCAGTTTGCAACCCATCTAGTGACATAGGGGTTTATATTTAAGCTGGTGAGCTTATCTATAATGCCCGAGTGGGGTATTGTATCGAAGGCTTTTGCGAGGTCCAGGTAGGCTGTGTGGACCACCTTCCCCTCGTCAATGGCCTTGGTGACTGTTTCAAAGAAATCGACCAGGTTTAAGAGGCAGGCTCTGCCCTTAACAAAGCCAATCTGGGTAAGATCCAGTGTCTGTAGGTCCCCAATATCTTTTTTTATGAGGTCCATGATGATCCTTTCCATAGCTTTGCAGACCAAGCTAGTCAGGCTTATGGGGCGATAGTTTCCAGGATCCGTTGAGGCACCACCTTTGTGGAGAGGGACCACTGTTGCTGTACGCCACTCTTTGGGTACATATCCTGTGGTAAGGATGAGATTGAACAGTAGTTTTATGTTTGGGTTTAGCTCTTCTTGGAGTTCATGTAGGACACAGTCTGGTCCCATTGATGCTGTGTTTTTTGCTTTGGAGAGGGCAGCTCTTACCTGAGCATCTGAGATGTCAGGGGGGCAGCACTCTGCTGGGATAGATATTTGCCCTTTTGGTGGGGAGGGGTGGAGTTTGCACTAAACCTGTCAGCTAGGATGTTGGCAATGTCTGTGGGTTCGGTGCATTTTTTGTCATTTTGGACCAATTCTGAGCATATCTGGGAATTCCCACCCAGGTTCCTAACATAAAGAAAGCCTTGTGATTATCCTTAGTGTTCTGTGCAGTTTTTCTCTCGAAGCTGGCCTTAGACGATTTTATGAGTGCCCGTAGTTTTTTGCTAACACTGATCAGAGATGCCTTCCCTTTTTGGGATTTTGCTCTATCATGTAATAGCTTCCAGGATGTCTGCCTTTGGAGGATTGGGTCTTGGTTTTATTTGGGATTGCATGATCCATGCATTCCTGAAGGTGTTCATAGAATGCGTTTATAAAGGATTCTGCAGTCTGGGCCATATTTTCCACAGGCCCGGGGTCTTTGAAGGATTCCACCTCGGTTTTGAGGAGTGTGAAATTTGCTTTAGAGAAGTTTTTCACTGTGGTTTTCTGGGCAGGGGGTGGGGTCGGAATGTGAATATCCAGTGAGATTAGTTTATGGTCTGATCTTACCAGTGAGGGATACACTTCTGGTCTGGAGCATAGAGTCCCCATGTTGGTGATGATCAGGTCCAGTATGTTTTCCCCTCTTGTGGGAGTGGTAACAAGTTGTTCCATAGCGTTTGAGTTTATAAATTCTAGGAACCTTTGAGCTAGGGTGTTGGAGCTAGAGTAATGCTCCCAGTCTGTGTTTGGGTAGTTGAAGTCACCCAATATAATGGTGTTTGGAGAGACCTTCATATTTTCCAGTGTCCTCAGGTAGGCCGAGTGGGGTTCCTGGGTTTGGGACGGTGGTCTGTAGCAGGCTATAAACTGGAAGGCAGTTTTACCCACTGTTAGTTGCACATGGATAGTCTCTGATGCTTCGTTCTGTGCCACCAACCTGGAGGTTTGGGTATCTTTGACAGATATTGATACTCCCCCTCCTTTTCTGGTTTGGTCCAAGTTTTGGGGCCGAAAAGCATGGTACGAGGTATAACCTGGCAGTGCTGGGGTGCTCTCGGCAGCCTTGAACCAGGTTTCTGTTACTGCACAGATATTGATGTTCTCCATGCTAAGGAGAGTTTCGAGTGCATGCATCTTGAGGTTTGGACTTCTGGCGTTGAGTAGCATTGCTCTTAGTTTCTTATCCCTTGTGATACCCATGGAGGTGGGTTTGTCTTTTGAGCCTTGCCTAAAAAAGGCACTATGGGGGTAGCAAGAGCCTTTGCCAATATCCGAAAGCCCAGGGGTGACAGCTGCAAGCCATGCCTAGTGAAGCATTGTTGCTTGTCAAGCATGTCATCCCAGGCTGACAGGCATTGGATCCCCTTTGAATGACACCAATACTTAAGCCAATTGTTGAAATTGATCATCTTGTCTTCATATTGTGGCATCATTCTTGGTGGGGGTAAGATGCTACTCAAGGTGAGGGTCATACCTGCCTGGGCCAGATGCTCAGAGAGCTCCTCTGTGTCTCTTTTCATGTAGTCCAGGGAGGTACATCTCAGGTCATTCACACCAGCATGGACAATGACGGAGTCATATTTGTACTTGCCTTGGAGTGACCTGAGTGCTTGTGTTATGTGGCGGATCCTAGCGCCCGACAGGCAGCTCACCGTGACCTTCTCCTTGTTCAGTGGCATAGTGCCATAGTTGTCTCAATATATTTTTCTGTATTTACCAGACTGTTCACCGTGGCTGCCTCCCTGAAGATATCTCAGTTTGTGGTATCAAAGCAGTCCTTGAGACTTTCCATGGCTCCTTTATGCCAGACCCTAATTTGTTTCACAATTTTGTTTATCTCTGATCAAAGGAGGTTTGTAAGTTGGTATTAGCAAAGGTCATGAAACCAGTATATTTAATCCAGGACTAAAAACTCAGGCTTGAATAAACCCTTATTTCTAGACTCTTCCAATGGAATTGATGATGCAGCAAACTACATAGTCATGAAGATTGGTCAAGATACTTTTCCCAGTAGCCCAGGTAAGTCCTGTGGGAGGAAGTACATATTAGCCTTATCAAATCTTCTAGATCAGTCAGGGAACACAGCTTTGCCTCAATGGCCAAAAGGATGAATACATTATTCTTTACTACTTCACAAACAGAATGAGAGTCTTTATAAATGTAACACTGTATCAATATAGAATGAAGCTGTCATCTAGGCACCAGACATAACTAGTAACCTACTACTTCACAAACAGAATGAGAGTCTTTATAAATGTAACACTGTATCAATATAGAATGAAGCTGTCATCTAGGCACCAGAAATAACTAGTAACCTACTACTTCACAAACAGAATGAGAGTCTTTATAAATGTAACACTGTATCAATATAGAATGAAGCTGTCATCTAGGCACCAGACATAACTAGTAACCTACTGCTTCACAAACAGAATGAGAGTCTTTATAAATGTAACACTGTATCAATATAGAATGAAGCTGACATCTAGTGACCAGACATAACTAGTAACCAAACATAATTAGCAAAGAAACATATTATGATATTAATGAAACAAGAGGTGTTGTCAAAAGTATAATCATAGACCAAGTTATTATTTGCATATTTTAAATTAAGAACTCATGTTCTGTGGGACACGAAATATGCCTCAGTTATTTATACTCAATGAAGGAAAATCTAACTAATCCCTGATCAATCATGTTATTAAAATGTTAGCATATGGAAACAACAATGGAATATGGACACAGCCTGTAGTTCTGACAAATCAGAAAAGGAGGTCACATCAAACCCTAGCAATGTGAAATCTATCAGGATGACCAGTTGTCTATATAATCATGGAGATAGTCAGTACAAAGCTGATACAAAACATCACAAGAGTCCTACATCTTTCAGATATAGAACAGTGAGGCATTGTTAAACTGAGATCTTGTTTTTGGACTCATCAGGCATTATTGAACAAGCAACCGCAGCAATTCCTAAAAGGCTGGCTGTCTGTGCTGCTTAACTTGATCTTGTTATGGAATTCAGCATCATAAACATAGAGAAATAATTGATAAATGAAAAGCTTTAAATGTCAGGCCATTTAAATTTAATGGGTACACCACTGGGCAAGGAAAAAGGCACAGCATTATAGGGTGCAGGCTTCCTCTATCCTAACAGGGCTTATCATTGGGGTACCACAAGTACTTCTAATAGATGAGATTGTAGCACTGCATTCAATGAAGAATTGACTGGCCTTTTCAGATTACTACTAAGCAACTATATCAGTGTTGCTTGTAAATGACAGTGGAAATTCTCATTTCATTGACTGCTCAAACAAGAAGTCTTTATGACCTTAGCACACAGAATCATTCTCAAACAATGAATGATACAACAGCATATATCATACCTTCCCTATAAAATCATACTTTAGACAATGGCATCCTGAATGTAAATATGAAATAAAAAGCACAGATGCTAAGCAGACAGATCTACTTGATTAGCACGAATTTACATTTCACCGAAACGTAAATTCATGAGTGCATTTACGTGAAAATGCATTTTATCAAAAAAGCACTTTTGCATAATTCCAATTAAAAAAAAACACTTTAAATACATTTATGCAGGGAGGCAAGCCCCCCTACACCCCCACACCCATTAGTTTATTATTCTCATTCCAAGATCACACTACAGTGGGGAAAAGGGAATATTCCCTCATCCCCACTGTACCACGATCTCAGCAAACACTTCCTTACTTGGACATCAACAGTAAATGTGGACGTCCAAGTAAGGATACATACAAACAGCATGTTGGCTGTTTACTTCTTTTTTTTAAACTATATTTACGAGAAAGTGCGTTTTCATTGAAATGCACTTTCAGGTAAATATTCTCATTTCGGGAGAATACTGTAGATCCAAGCCGACAATGTACGTGGCACCATGATGTCTTTTTGCTACTGTCCTGTTTTTTTTCTATGGGACACAAATCCCGTTTTTAGTTTGCGTGATTGTAATTAGCAACATAATTTATTGTACTTAATTCTTCTGAGATCCTTAGAAACCAAACATACTTAAATCATGGCTCATAAATGTTCTTGTTCCTTCAGTCAACATTGTTGCTGGCTACGTACTCAAGCAAATAGACTATTAAATGCATCAGATATGCACTGGTCATACATCAAAGTATTACACAAGTGTACACAAGCTGCTAACATATAAACACAGTGAGGGCTTAAGGACAAACTCAGTGTATCTACCTACTAGCAGAGGTAAGAATAGAACATGAAATGGAGAAACCAGAGAGTTTATAACCGGTTTGCATTCTGCTAATTCTGTTTTGTTTTCTTTTTCAGATCGTTGACCTTTCTGTAATATCTAAGGGACAGATTCCCTGGAGATTGCAACAAGTCCTGTTGTGAATCAGTTTCATCAATTGTACGTAGTGTTCTTAGCAAACTGCCAACAAACTTCCTGCAAGAATGAATGTCCTTCTGTCAGTTCTTGTGGCTTCCCTGCTTTGTACATGTGGTAAGATATTTGACTGAATTTAACATTTTACATTGTGGTACGTGTGTTTCTTTTGTATTTTTTTAAACTTTCTTTCCTATGTGATTCCATATGAAATGCCCAGGAATGTGAAATAATGTATGTATGCATGTATGCATAGATTTATATAAGCTTGTTGATAATTTAGTTGACTGATGGACTCATTTCATCCACAGTGCAACAATGCAGAAACAAAAAGAAAAACAAAATAAGAGATTACAGTGACAGTATTAAAAAGAGACATAGAAGAAACGGTGACAAAAGATACATACACCCTTTTATGTAATGAGTTAACATTATGCACAATATACACATATGCACAAATCAATAATTATGAAGTACTACAAGTATTCCAGTACAGTTTTCCAGGGATGCTGTTAGTTTTCAGTAGTCATCATTTATTTTTAACAAAACAAAGAAAAAAGGAACTGTGTCTGTGAGGGCAAAAATGGTTACAGAATATAGTATTTCATTAGCACGTACTCTCAGCCCAAGTAAAGCAATATCATGGCTTGAGTTATATTTGTCTTACAGTTACAGCACATTTTAGCCTTTAAGTTTGAGGATTTTGTTTTCAAACTAAATTGTGCTTTTTTTATTTAGGCGGTGCTATATTTTGTCCTTTACATCTGCAGCCCATGCCTGTCATTGTTTAAAGAACATCATCTTAATTAGTTCTTCAAGCACTGCTCATATGTATATTCCAAACATGACACTAAAGTATTCATACCATTCAGGTTTTAAACACACATTGAAGAGTGTAGCACATAGGATACATTGGGGTGTCCTGTATCACTGGGAGTATTACTTTAATCAATTAGAGGCAAATGTTACTGAGAAAACCATGAGGATAAGGGAAACCACAACACTAGATTTAAACCTCATAGCCTACTTATCAGAACAAAATGCTTGGAT
Organism: Protopterus annectens; assembly: GCF_019279795.1. NCBI lineage: Eukaryota > Metazoa > Chordata > Ceratodontiformes > Protopteridae > Protopterus > Protopterus annectens. The sequence goes on along the minus strand of NC_056732.1, from coordinate 1,757,705,942 downwards.
AACTTGCAATGGAAGAAAATGTAATTAAAAAACAATATAACCATCTCTCAGAAAGTATATTGCGTGTTTGTTTAGAATAATAAGTCAAACTGGAAGTTTCTAATTTTATGGGAGACAAAATGGACAGACAAACAGAAGAAATGGAGCCCAATCATTTGTCATCAGTTCTCATGTTGTGAACTGAAGACCCAAAACCACCGGACATATTGTTCCTTTCTGACACCTTATTCATTAAATTATACTGATTTTTTGTTTTGCTTTCAAAATGTGTTAACCATTTTGTTTTACTAGATAACTAAAGGAATATTTAGCTTCTGGATGCTGTGGTTATAAATTTTGGACATATTGATAAAATGTTTTCCCTTACTATCTTATGTGACTCAAATAATCTAGATATAATCTAGCAAGTAAAAAATCTGTTGTTTTAATATTGTGAGGCCTTTTTTTATTCATCTGAAATAGTTCAAACCCTGCTGCCTGACTGGTTGTGTCAAAGCATGGTTCAGAATCTGTGTAAATGGGATAAGGTGAGTCAGCTAGCAAGTTGTCATAACTCTGGCTATTAGATGAATTTTCTAAATATCTTCTATCACATGCTGGAGACTGACCCCGGGATTCATGAAGCTCGGCGCAAGGCCGGCATAAGGTCTGCGCCGGCGGTGCAGTGAATAGCCGGCGTAGTAGCGCCATATGCATATTAATGAGAGTGCACCGTAAACACAGACACGTGCGTAGTGTACGTGAGCGAGCCCAAGTAGGATGCGTCAGTAGGCGTGTCTAAGCAGGCAGGCGAAGAGCAACCTAAAGTGCTGGCTGCCATAGTCCGCCCAGAATAGAAATGGCTGCAGCCATGGCCCGTGCAGAATGAAATGTACGCAGAATATGCAACAAAGTACCCATCCCAACTAAACAGAGGAGCAAATAAAACCCACGCAGCCCGAACTGTACCTGTCCAAGGAACAAAGGATACGCATAATACCGTGTCCGTCCCGCAATGTACTGTGAGTGTGCATACTCAGAGAAGGTGTACAGCAGCATGTCAGCGCGCCGCACCGACATAGGAGTAGCGACTAAGGTCACCAACCGTCCCACTTTGCGAGGGGCAGTCCCTCTATGGGCATTCGTGTCCCGAAAAAAAGTATTAAAAATGGGATATGTGCTAAGATTGTAGGACATAATGATATCCCGTATTTAATGTAATGGTAGCCTGAATCGGTTATTTCCGTAACTGAAATACCTAAATGTCACAAGAAACAGAATAAGCAACCAAACTGCCACAACAATAAGCTTCTATTTAGGCAAACAAGTGAAGTTCTATGCTATATAGTGACTGTGTGTATGTGTCGGCCTGTGAAGTCAGATGTGGCTCCCGGAAATATCCCACCCTGGCAACTGGAAAAGGTGGCCACCCCAGTAGCGACATGGGCATGGTCAGCAGGGTTACCAGCTGTCCCAATGTGCCATGGACAGTCCCTCAATGGACAGTTGTGTCCCTGCAAAATTCGAAGAAATGGAAAATGACCGGAGATCCCGTGCCAAAAATATTCCCGCAATATACATGTAATAGTAGCATAAAACATATAATTCGTATATGAAACACATACATGGCATAAGAAACTGAATAAGGACCCCAAATGCTAACAGAATAAGCGTATAGTATGGCAAACAAGTGAAGTTCTGTCAAGTGCACTTGCCGTGGGTATGTGTTGTCCTGCAAAATCCGAAGTGTCCACAAAACATGTCCCACTATGGGCATTGGAAAAGGTGCCAACCAGAATGGTCACAAGCAGTAGTGAGAGGACATAGCCGGGTAGCTGTGTTGACATAACAACAGGAAGGAATTAAGATACCTTAAACACAGGAAAACATGTGCATAGCAACATATCCCACACCCAGCAACGTCTCTGTCGCATACACTGGATGGCGTATGTTGAAGTGTAATATCCAGAAGCAGAATGCATGCATTCCGATGTAATACACAATAGCCTCATTGTAGCATGTCAGTCCCACCCATGTACACCTGTGCACCCAAACCTGCTAGCATCCATGTGCAGCTATACACCTACACACAATGTGCATACCTGAAATGTGGTAATATGTTTGTGTTAGGCAATGCCACGCGGGCAAATACGTACCCCACATGTCATCAACCCACCTCAGGTACAGATATGGAAATGGCTGCATGTGAATGTGTCTGCAGAATGTGCACATCCCGCATGTGGTATGTACCCGTCCAAACCATATAGGTTTGCATACGACACGGTGCACATAACTGTACACATGTGGACAAGTCGGGTTGTTGAACCACCGCATCGATGATTAGCCATGCAGAGAAGTCGATCAGATATAGCGGAACACATGCCTACCAAACAGGACGTCCTAACAGGGTGCTACAGGCAAAGAAGGGGAAGGTGGGACATCAAATGTGGAGAGTAGCGTTGCCGGACGGCCAAATACACACGGTCAAGGTAAAGGACGGAACCACATGCATATGGCTGGATGGATGTTGTTCGAAAAATATATATAGAAACACATATGAAGTGCCAGGTTACACTCGAAATACTATATAATGCATTGAATTGTACCGTACAATATGGCTGTAGAGCTCATCCTGCATGTAATTGGTGAAGCTAAGCTGTAGTGTGATGGAAGTCTGACCCTGGCAGTAACCACTACAGCAGGCTCATGTCTCTCACCATTAATTAACTGCTGGGTTACAGAACAATTAATGTATGTACATGCATAACATCACCCCTACCCCTGAGGAGGATGGCCTTGTGAGCTCTATCGAAGATAAGAGTACAACTCCTTACCAGAGAGACAAAGCAACGTATTAAGAAATTAACTGACTACTGTATCGGAACAGTCCAGTGTCCTTGAAACAGCTACAATCACAGAAGGACACTGTAATTGACCAGGTGCCTTGCAAGGCTGTGTTATTCTCATGGGAAAACGTCTTAAAAACACGACCTCAGCACCCACGTATGTATAGACTATTGCAGACCATAGTGATGGAAATGCCCTGTGACCGACCACGTCAGTAAGGTGGGCAGAAGCTGATTGTAAACATTATATAAAGAAATTGCTTACTGTATAGAGTCAGACAAAACTCTCATACTTGGACTGTATATTATTTTGCCTGCCTGTGTACACTACTAAAACGTTGTGAACCCGAGCCTCCTGTGTTATTGACTGTCACGTAGAAAAGCCTACTGATAACTACAGTCTGGTTTTAACAACTTATTTGACATTGTGATCCTTGTAATCCAGAATTCCCTTGGTAAGCTACAGGTCAGAGTGCATGGGTGGTTAGACATCTACGCAGGAGAATTTGCCTAAATGGTCTTCATGAATGAAAAGACCTCCGACTGAATTGTTGTGTTGAAAGAGGCTGTCCACTGTCTGATCTGTGGCTGAAAAGTGGAAAACTGGATCCCAAGAAGAAAATGTGCAGCCTTAAACAGGAGGCTCAGGTAAGGAGTGTTTGCCTCTTTGTCTCCATTGTAGATCAGGGACCAGACTACATTGTGTTTCTGTTAACAGTTGTGATAGCGGGTCGAAGACCAATCCAAATAGTGTTAAATCTGGACATAGGTCAGGGGAACACACAGCAGAGTAAATAGTCATCGTAGACACTACAGTGGATACAGTGAAGGAGATACCACGTGGTACGAGAGAAGGGTACGTAGCAGTCGTGTAGAGGATATGGGAGGGTAGTGAACAAACAGATCACGTGATCCGCGTTCGACGGGTGACGTGAAGTATATGCAATCGCAGAGAGCACATAATGTGAGATAGTCAGTAAAATGGGTTAATAAATATGACATTGATGGTATAGTAGACAAAATATCATTACTGAAACATTGTAATTCCTGAAAATGTGATGCACATGTTCTAGGGTAAACACCTGTCCCACCCTGTGAGGGATAGTTCCTCTTTGGCCAATTGTGTCCTGCAAACAAACAGAACAAATGGCAAATGTCCTGACATCTCAGGACAAAGATTTCCCAGATATCTCCTCAAATGGTAGCATACAACAGTAATATTGTATCTGGAACAACAAAATATCATAATAAACAGAATAAGCAACTGTAATGCTACAACAATTGTTAGCTCTCCTGTCAAAAAGTGAAATCCTGTCCTATGTACTGGCCGTGGGTATGTTCATACCTGGCAAATTACACGTTCCGAACACTAATGTACCACATTGTGCATTTGAAAAGGTGGCAGCCCTAAGATGTGCAGGCGACTAAACAGCGACAATTGGGTATCCGTCATGCACATAGGTGGATTGAGGTAGTGAACCGAAGGGAACAGAACACAACAAATGCGAAAGCATCATACGTACACAGAGAAGAGCATAATACAGTAGTAGCGACAGCCCCCCCCACCCCCCTACCACCTCCGATACCACATCCAGGATATGAAGCGGGAGGGCAGGCTAGTCCCCACACGCTATCCTGTGGCAACAGAGGTATCACAATGACCAAATGTAACAGAAGCTATTGAAACCACATCCCGAACTCGTAACACACCTAGGGACACTCGAGTAAGAAGACAGTCACTAGAACAGAGTGAGGATATCTGTCAATTAATTAATGTACCGAACCATCATGCAGGACAGGAAGGCCAGGACCCAACCCCCGTAGTGTATAGACCGTGGACACAAGAAGATATCTGTAAAGTCACAGAGGCAATTCCCCATCTACAAAGTAATCGCTATTCACCATGCAATACCCCTGTATCTTCTGATTGGAAAACAAAGGGGGAATGGCGGATGGTACAGTATTTACAAGCTGTAAATCATGTAATAATACCTAGGGTACCGACGGTGCCAGACCCACACACAATATTGAATGCTATGAACACGCCACAGAAGTATCTTACCGTGGTACATATAAGCTATGCTCCCTTTGCAATACCTATACATCCAGATAGTCCGTATTGCTGTGCATTTACATTCAGGGTAACAGATACAGCCATACCCGGCTACCGCAGTGATACTGTGAAAGTACACCGATATTCCCACAGGAGATGGCTAGCTACATTCCGGTGTTTATTCCACCCGGGGCCAGTCAAGTTCTACTTTATGTGGATGATATTCTGCTTGCGGCACCTACCCAGCAGCAATGTATGGAAGATACAATAGCATTATTGAGATATTCGGCAGAACAGGGACATAAAGTAAGCAAGCATAAATTGCAACGACAGAGAATACAGGTCAAGTACCTGGGATATGTGGTATCCAAGTAGGGTAGAACATTACATGACGATAGGAACGTAGCAATGTCACAAGCATACAAGCCAACTAACTAGAAGGGAATGAAGTCCTTTCTGGGCCGACTAACATTTGTCAAACCTGGTTACCAAACAATGCTTTTGAATCCGCTGTATTGTCTGCCTTAATGTTTAATACACCTATGGCAGCACAACACATACTACACTGGATTACAGTAGCAGAAACAGCTTTCTGCAGACTAGAACGATTGATAGCTTAAACATCTGTATTAGGACTCCCGAATAATCATAACACATGTTGTCAGACCGTAGACTGTAAGCGGAGATATATGACGTCAGTCTTGATGCAACAGCATGGAAGTAAGCAACGCTACATAGCTTAGTACTCATTGCAGTCGGACACTGTGGCATGGTCAGTGCCACATTGTGTACAGGCAGTTGTTGTAGCACCCATGGCAGTACAGGCCCCGGCCTTAATGTTAACATACCACCCTCTCACCGTGAGAATGTCTCATGCAGTTGCGATCATTCGGCTGCAAGAGAGGATAGCATTCCTGACCCGTGCTACACATTTGTTCTGTTTGACCATACCACTGAGTCAACCTCATATGGTGATTGAACGTTGTACAACATTAAACCTATCAACGTCACGTCCGACACCTGTGTATGGCACACCACACAGTTGCCTATACGAAATGGATGAAATAACTACACACAGACATGATATCACTGAGATACACTTAGATGATGCAGAGGTGACAGTTAATGTGTACGGATCATGTAGACAGAGTCCTACAGGAACGAATCAAGTAGGTTATGCAGTAGGTATTGATAATGAGATTGTAGACGCCCAAACCTTGCAGCATAACGTGTCTGCTCAAGCAGCAGAATAGATAGCTTTAACACGTGCTTGTACTGTAGCGAAAAAGTGATGTGTGGACATATGTCCCGATAGTCAGTATGTTGTCTGTACAGTGCATGTTTATGAGCAGCAGTGGAAGAATAGGGGAATGATAACATCCACCGGTAAACCGATTAATCATGCGCAATTGATCTTGAATGCATTAGATCCCAGTCAGTTACCCACTAAAGTAGGTAATTGTAAATGTGCAGGTCATAGAAAGCAACAGGATAACAGTAGGAAAGGTAAGGCATGAGCTCATGCAGCTGCAAAACAATCAGCCTCACAGTTGGAAAGTGTTACTTTGAATGGGGAATGACAATCCTCAGACATTCTACATGTAGAAACTTTACAAACAATGCAAACATCAACTACGAAAGCAGAAAAGCCGACGTGGGTATGACGGAGAGCAATCTTTGAACACGGAATGCACATATCCACAGTGCGAAAGCCAATATTAACGTCTAATGTATTCAGATATGCGGCTTTGTGGAGCCATGGGTAGAGACATGTCCCAACAGGAGGGATGGTACATTTCGTTAACAGAATACCCCTAACATACGGAATTACGAACCACATACAAACATCATGAGCAGCGTGTCACATTTGCAGTAGATATCATGCACAGGGAGCATTTAAACCGAAGGGAGTGAGTTTACCTACACCACCATAACCGTTCCGTACTATTTGTATGGAGTCCATACATCTGAATAAATGGGAAGGGAACAGATACTGTTTAGTGATTACACATATATATAATCAAAATGGGTAGAAGCATTCCCAACCATGAATCCGGATGCAGCAGCAGTGGCAAAGGTGCCAGTAAAATAAAGTATCCCTACATCTGGCATGCTGTAAAGAAGCTACAGTGACAATAGAACACATGTAGTGAACCAGACAATCACACAACTTGGGGGATTATTTTGTATTACCATGAATATAGATTGCATGTATAACCCACAGTCAGCATGACTGGTGGCGTGGTACAATGTGAGCCCGAGAAATAAGTACAGGAGGTTGGTGGGTGACACCCACACGAGTTTCATTAGCTGTTCACCTCTAGCATTGCTGAGCATGACAACAGTTCCAAATGTAAAGTGTTTCACCCCCTTCGAAGTAGTATGTGCAATGGCATATCATGTGCCAGAGTGGATATCTGTAATGTATGCAGAGCCGGAGGGGGATGGCCCATTAGCAGGTGACATGAGAGGACTGTTAACCAATAACACTGTTTTGCAGTTAGTCTTTTACAGATAAAGAGCAAGCGAAGCCGGACGCATAGCTGACACCAGTATCCTGTGTGTATGTCACTGTTATCCAAAGAACAGACATGTCAAGTGGAATGTGTGAAGGTCTGTACCAGGTACTGTTGGCAACGCCTACTGCAGTAACGTATGCGGAGAGGTCATCATGGGTTCACCTCACAGTTGTCAAACCGGTAAAGGATATCATGTCTGATTTACATCTCGTAGCTGATATACCATACAGACCGAGTCACCCGGGCCAGACTGCATAACAATACAAAGCAACCCCTAAGACATTTGGTTTACTGTCTTACTGATCATACACCTATTAGCCATGTTTGTGTTCAATTTACATGTGCTGGGACTATACCTGCATAGAAATACACGGATACAAATGGTGATACGTGATGAACTGGCCCCAGAGTGGCTTCCAAACGTCAACACATACCTAGGCATGACGCGTGTGCATGTACAGACTATGAACATTTTAAATTGCTGTGTTTGTACTGCCATACCTACATCATATGGAGGACTTCCCATGTATGTTGTCCCCTTGGGGATAGATTGAGACTTATGTATATGTACACCGTGATACAGGTTCTGTGAGATCACAGGACAAAGTGGCACTGTACTTACCTGTTACACAAAAAGTAATTGTTTGTTGTCATAAACATGATACAGTTCAGGTTGGTGGGAGTATTTGTAACATAACTGTGTCTTACAAATGTCATATAACAGCCAAAGATCACTGTACTACTTGTAGCACCATTCATGATCTGTATTGAAGCATCATGAGAACAACGTGGAAGGATGTGCAGAAACATCCTGAATTGCAGAAACAGTCCTCTGTCATACACAGGAAAATGTTACATGCAGAGGTAACCCGCATCAGTAGTAAAGAAGAATATTGTTATGTTGTTGGTGGGAAAGAAGCATATGAATGGTTACCTGAGAATTGGTCCGCCAGTTGTTATTTGGGTTATCTGGCTCCACTCACATGACATACTGCACAATTGCCTCTGGGTACGAAACGAACTATAACACATATAGCTCGAAGAACTGGGAACACAGTCGAGAAACCTACCAATCCAGTGGGTGAAATGGAAGCTGTTTTGAAAATGCATACTTCTGCAAGAGATAAAGGAATATCGAATCATATGGACTTGAGTGACAGCGTCATAACTTGGCCTGGAACACTCCCAGCTTGTGGAGTAGTGAAATCAATCAGGGAACACAGGAAGTCGTCAAGACCTGTCGGAGGAATGATCAATGTGACTTTCCGCTCTTGAACCTGTGACCGATGAACTGGATGCAATGAGAACTGTTGTGTCACGAAATGTATTAGCGCACGACTGCACCCTGGTGTCGAGAACCGGTACGTGCGCGCTTATCAAAGAAGACCGCTGTGTCCAAGTACCACATAATAAGAACTAAACCAACGCACACCCAGAGGTAATACAGCAGGTGTTATCTATGGCGGAACCAGGCCCAAACCCACTGACGGACCATTTCCACAAACCATTTGGTGGATGGGGTTCAGTCATGCTGAATATCTCGATTGCCATTTGTGTTGTTCTGCTCATATTGGGAGCATGTGTCTGTTGCGGGATACTTTGCATGTAAGTATTAGTCAGGGACTCTGTCGACGTATCTGTAACTGAGACTATGTATCAAGAGCTGTAGTGGTATTTGTCAATACAGAATTAAATCCATTCTGAAATGTACAACAAATTACTTGCCTAGTTAAACGTTCCAGAGAGGAAGAGGCTAGGGAATGCAATAATGTTGTAAATGTTCCTGGATAGAATAGAAGCAAGCAAAGGAGGGGGAATGTTAGCAAAATATATATTTAAACATATATATGACCTGCTACTGTAGAAGCAAATATTGTGTAATGCATATTATTCTATATTACAAAATGGCAGTAGAGCTTATCATGCATGTAATTGCCCGTAGTGTAGCTGCAGTGTGATTGAACTATGACCCTGGCAGTAACCAGTGCAGCAGGTGTATGTCATCCAGCATTAGTCATCTGCTGGGTTAGAAAATAATAAATGTATGTACAGGTATATCTGTCATCCTTCCACTGAGTAGGATGGCCTTGTGAGCTCTATCTAACACAGAGTACAGCTGCTCACCAGAGAGACAAAGGAACCTAGTAGGAAATGAAGTGATGACCGGATCTGAACAGTGTTGTAACCGTGACAGAGCAGAATTTACCGAAGTACATTCTAATTGACTATGTGGCTCGCAAGGCTGTGCTATCCTCATGGGAAATTATTTAATAAGCATTACCTCAGCACTGTTGTAGGAATACAATATTGTGGACTATAGTGATGTAAATGACCTGTACCTGACCACATCATTAATGTGTGCTAAAGATGATTGTAAACACAATACTCATACAGCTGTTACATGTATTGAGTAAAACAAATCTCTAAACTTGTACTGCAAAGTTCTTTGCCCCCTGGTGCACAGTAGTAAAACGTTGTTAATCTCAGCGTCCTGTGTTATTGACTGTCATTTTTAAAAGATGAATGAGTGTTACAGTCTTATTTAAACAATGTAATTGACAGATGTGTATGTTCTAGCATGGGAATAGGTCAAGCCAACCATCACAATCACCATGTGTACCACATACAAACAGCCAGTAACATGCAGTAGTATTGCATGAAGGCATACACGACTGTGGGAATAGCACAGGACATATGGCACGTGCCAAGTGCAGATGCATGACACAAACCCCAGGATGGGTGTCCCTGCAAAGAGGAACATGTGCCAACCACACCACCCACAGATGTACCGGCAATAAAAACACATGCCAAACACATAGAAACACTACTGTCCAACACACGACTGCAACGGAGCCTGGTCAAACACCAACATGAAGCATGCACAAACAGGGACTTGTGTAATTGTTGCCTTAACACCCCCCCATAGGCTACAGAAGAATAGAATGGACATATGCATGTAATGTTGTGAAGGATGTGTGGTAGTCCTCAGTAACACAGTGTTAGGGACACAGATACACTGTCATCACGTGTGACGTATGTGCACTGTAGACAGCACACCTGCAAGTAATACAGAGGACAATCATGTGCCACAGACATATACACATGAGAAAGAGGATAGGGGATAGACAAGTGTAAATGTGACAAACTATGGCTATAGGTTCATACGTCCATAGGTACAGGGTAGGCCATCGTCCCAGGTTCAGCCATAACACAACACCATAGTTAGGATGACTTTGCAAACCTTCTGTGCATCACATAAAATATGCATGATATTGCTGTACCCCCGTCGAGCAGTGATAATGATGTAATCCCTGGCCTATACCTGCAATTCTCCATCCAATGGACAACATACCCGCGAACAAGGCTAGGAAGGATCTCTGTCCCACATGTACTGTGATGTAGATCTGCAGCATTGTGAGTGTCTGGGTGATATATGTGTCACTCAAACACATCCCAGTAATGACCATGACAAGGTTCATGTCACCTGCCCTAGTGGTTCTGAGGGATGCAGATACAGTAGGTGAAGCATACACATGACATATGGGTTGACATGGCCTCGTATGTCAGGCACAGGTCAACACTAAACAGCAGGTATGTGACTTAATGGGGCAGGGGTCCTACAAGTGTGGCAGCTTTACACAAAATGATGTCATCCTGCATCTGTACGACAATGAACCTATGAGGGCTTCCCAGCTGCTGTAGGTGTATGGTCAGATACAGTCTGAATGGGCCAATGTAGTAAATCATAGGTGTAACACGTAATGGGTACAAGGAGACAATGACCTAGCCTGATGTAGATGTGAATCCCTGCACAAACAGGTGGGCAATGTAGAAGTCCCACAGAACCACGATAGCAACGTGTGTGTTGAATGAAAGGTGACCGACAAACTCTGTCCCCTGATCCCTGGTAATCACCCCTGTGCTGTGTGGACAGCCACCTATATGCTGGACAGGGGTGACCTACTACTCCTCGACAGGTATGATGTTGCATTACTTACCATTTAGCTGTGGGACATGTCCCTGACAGCAGATATGCATATCTGGGAGGCCCCTTCGAAGGATATCTGTGTCAGATGTCCATCCCACTATGTCACCTGTTTTGCAGTCATCTACAAACAATGTTGCCCATAACACCCATCTGTGTGCCTGTACCGTGAAAATGTAGATGTATGACAGGAGTGCACCCACGGAAGGGCCCCATGGGACACCACTTGTGACAGGCAGTAGGTCTGACATGCTGCCAGCAACTATGACCGTGTGGGTTGTGTCACATAGACAGTTTACAACACATTCTGTGATGTACGTGTTCACATCCCAGCCAATGGGTTTATCAACGATACCTGAGGGGGGTAATGTTATGAAGGCCTTTGCCAGGTCGAGGTAGGCTGTATGGACTGCAACACCCCCATCAATGGCCTCGGTGACTGTCCCGAAATTGTCAACCATGCTTTAAAGGCATGAACCGCCCCTGAACAAGACAAACCGTGTTGGATGCAAAGTATGTATGTCCCCTATGCAGTCATGTACGAGCCGCAGTATGATCCCTCCCCATGTCTTTGCAGATAGGTCTCCTCAGGGTACTGGGACAGTAATAACCAGCCTCAGTGGAGGCATTGGCCCTGTGACGTGGGACTACAGTTGCCATGCGACACAACCTGGGTACCCTACCTGAGGTGAGGCTACAAAGAAATAGCTGTCCTAACTGTGGGTCCAATTCCTAAATGAGATAGTGGAGTACACAGCGGGGTCACCAGCTGGTCTCATGGATGCTATGCCCACTACCCTGGAGAGAGCATGTCCCACCTGTGTGTCACAGAACATTTGGTGACCACAAACCGCTGGTACAGACATCTCCACATGTGTGGGGGAGGGTGTGGAGATGTCCTCACTGGACTTGTCAGCCTGTATGTTGGCAATGTGTGTATGTTGAGTAAACTCCACCTCTATGTGAACCCAGTCAGAGCATATGTGGGAGTGACCTCACAGGTGTTGAGCATAGCAACTGAAGGTGGTATGATTGTCAGCCAGGTCCATGTAGGTATATCTGTGGAATGTGCCCTGGACAATTTCATGACAGTGTGTAACTCTACACATATGATGACCAAGGGTGTCACACCTCACAAGGTGTCTGCTCCACCTTGTAGTAGCCACCTCCTCGTGTTGTACATCCTGTGTATGGCTGGGGTACACCACACTGGATGCTTGGCATTGGTACAATGAACCACAGTTGGGTAAGTGAATGCCTGGTTCATGCAGTCCTGTAGGTACTGGTAGATGGCAAATGTGATTGATGCAGTGGCTGCAGTACTGTCGACCACTGGCTCAGGGTCCTTAAAGGAGACCACAGTAGTGTGCAGAATTGTGCAGTCTGCCTCTGAGCAAGCAATGTGTATGTTCACTGGCAACACTCACAGCAACGGATGCCAAAAGCAGAAGCCAATGTCCAAATAACATAGATTAACTTCTGCATGACAATATGTCTTATCATACATGTATTGACACGTGTCTGCTAATTACAATTGCAAATGGCCGGTAAGACCGGCCTAATGTTCCCGTGATTTACACAGTCTGGAGGTGTTGTTCCGATAATAAAGTGGCAGTACCTTCCAATCGTGACCTCTGGGTATGAAAGTGTTTGTTAACCTGCAACATTGGATGTACACCATTGGGTTCTGGTATCGGAAAACATAGTTCCTGTAGCACTACACAGTATGGGTAGTCAAGCAGACATCTGCAATTGTTGAACACACAGCATCAGTGAAACCCACTTCTCACAAGGACACAGTCCGACAAGCTGTACACATTACATATGCACAGTGGTGTCCATTGTAGGACCCAAAAATTACAAAAAGACAAGCATGATGCCATCAATAATCGCCTACGGGAACTCATTGTCGTCACAGGTATACATATGCACCGCAAGCGTGTATAATGTTGATGATAGCTGTCCATGAAATGCAGCACAGATGCACAGAAATACCCAGGGGACCGGGTCCATAGAACGGCGTCCACATCACAGTCCCGCACACCTGAAGGATGTGTAATGGGTACTGTCGATTGTTGCAGTCAAGGGAGTCTGGGTATGTAGACTCTGGGCTCGGTGTTGTTTCGCAGGCAATCCTTTGTCCCGCCCCGTGGGAGAGATGTGTGCGTAGCACCTGCCTTACTCTCCGCTAATAATGCAAACCATCCACCGGAGAATGCTAAATGCAGTTGTGAGATGTGTACAGCCCTATAGTAGTGTCCAGTAGGCAATTGTCATGGATGGACAACCGTATGTCCAAGATGGCACCCACAACTGCAAACCCGGGGAATTACACAGCCGCGGTAAGGCATGACACAGGAAATACACATAGGGACTAAGTTGACATTCCACATACAAAGTCGGACCGCCGTGCCAACACCGGCGTACACAGCACTCAATCTGCCAGCAACAGAATGAGGAGCACCCGCTACCAGACAGCGGAACAGATGTGCGACCTGTGGAACACATACTAATGGCACACCCACAACGTCAAGTAGGATATGTAAACTATGGCATTCCCAGCTATGAAGACAACATGGTTAAATGAATACATAGGTGATCAACATGTACCGTTGGTGTTATATTGAAAAGACAGTGACGGATATGTCCCATTGGGATGTCTGAGGTTTATATGAAGCAGTTGCTAACCAGCATCTTTGGATGTATGCCATTTGTTCACAGTACTACATCACCTGGTTATGTAGCACCATGTAGAATGGGTAGTCAAACAGACATCCGCGATTGGGGAACATACACCAGCAGTGAAAAGCACTGGCCAGGTGTACACAGTCCAGCAACATCTAACCTCACATATGCACATCGGTGTCCATTGTAGGACCCAAACATTCCATTCATGGAATGCCTGCTAGCTTCCTGCATTACCCACGTGATCTCATTGTCATCACCACGTCACAGGTACACATATGCACCGCAAGCGTGTTCAATGTTGATGATAGCTGTCCATGAAATGCAGCACACATGCACAGAAATACACAGGGTACCGGGTCCATAGAACTGCGTCCACATCACAGTCCCGCACACATGAAGGATGTGTAATGGGTACTGTCGATTGTTGCAGTCAAGGGATTCTGGGTATGTAGACTCTGGGCTCGGTGTGGTTTCGCAGGCAATCCGTCGTCCCGCCCCGTGGGAGGGATGTGTGCGTAGCACCTGGATTACTCTCCGCTAATAATGCAAACCATCCACCGGAGAATGCTAAATGCAGGTGTGAGATGTGTACAGCCCTATACTAGTGTCCAGTAGGCAATTGTCATGGATGGACAACCGTATGGCCAAGACGGCACCCACAACTGCAGACCCGGGGAATTACACTGCCGCAGTAAGGCATTACACAAGTAATACACATAGGGACTACACTTGACATTCCCCATACAAACAACACAGACAACCAGCAGAGGAAGTCCAAAGCAAAGACGAGGTACTGTAGACACCGTCAGCGACCACTCAGAGCCCACCAGGAATTAAATGCAGTCACCATAGTTTATCGAAGATCTTTTCGTCTGCTTCATAGGCAGACCTCTTCAGAATACATACAATGCAGTCCAACCTACTACATTAAAAACCCTTAATTGGTCAGTAAAGTAGATGTGCTAAGTATTAATTAAATGCCTTAAAGGCAAACAAGCAAACTAACTTTACGTGGGTTACAGATTCCACACAGTGAGTACATCAGACATTGCTTCGAAAGGTACATTCTTCATAGAGGAATAGAAATATATGTATATATATGAAAGAAGAACCAGCATAAGTTTTTCCAAACGTCTGACTGTTCAAGCTACATATATATGTTCCACGGATTGTGCCAATATATTAACAGAACTACAGACACCTACTAATATAAATGAACCATAATATATACAGATAAACCGTATGATTATGACAAATGTAAAATAGAGCAACGAAATGTAAAGATTCACAATGTGGTAAAGTAAATATTCATTTAGAAGGTTACTTAAATAAATCAACTCAGACATCCTTGACAAAATACTAACACAAGGCCAGCGAGGTGCTTGGCCTCACATGTACTGGGATGTTGTTCCACAGCATAGTGAGTGTCTGGGTGATGAATTGGTCCCACCAGCACGTTCCATTCATGATAGTGTCAAGGTGTACGTCACCTGCCCTTGTGGTTCTGAGGGATCTAACTTCTTTAGGTGAAGCATAGTCATCAGATCTGGGTTCGACATGGCCTCGTATGCCAGGCACAGGTCACCTCTGGGCAAGTGGTATGCAACTGTATACAGCTGGAATGCTTGAAGACGGTCAGCATAACACATATTCCTGAGACCCTGCAAATGTTTGTCGATGAACTGTTGGGGCCTTTCCAGCTGCTGCAGGTGTCAGGTCAGATACATTCTGAATGGGGCATCGTACCCAATCATAGGTCCAATGAGTGATGAGTACAAGGGGACAATGACCTGCCCTGATCTAGATGTGAATCCCTCCATGATGATGTGGGCAATGTTGAAGGTCTACCTAACTACGTTAGCAACGTGTGTGTCAAACGAACGGTTAACAACAACCAGGGTCCCCAGATCCTTGGTAACTCCCTCTGTGCTCAGTGGATTGCCACCTATATGGTAGCTAGGGGTAAACATGTCCTTCCCGAAGGGTATGACTATGCATTTCCTGTCATTTAGCTGTAGGCCATGTCTCTGGCACCACATATCCACATCTGTGAGGCCCTCCTGAAGGATATCTGTGTCAGATGTGTGTCCGACTATGGCACCCAGTTTGCAGTCATCTGCAAACATTGTCAGCCATAACCCCCCTGTGTTTGCTTGTAGTTTGGAAATGTAGATGCTGAAATATGGTGGACCCAGGACTGAGCCCAATGGGACACCACCTGTGAGTGGCTGTGAGTATGACATGGCGCCAGCAACTATGACCATGTGGGTTCTGTGACCTAGCCAGTTTGCAACCCATATGGCGATGTATGGATGTACGTTCAAGATGACGGGTTTATCAATGATATCCGAGGTGGGTATTGTGTCGAAGGCCTTTGCCAGGTTGAGGTAAGCTGTATGGACTGCTTTACCCTCATCAATGGCCTTGGTGACCGATCCTACAAAGTCAGACATGTGTAAAAGGCATGATCCGACGTTGACCAAGCCAAACTGGGTCGGATCCAAAGTATGCAAGTCCCCTATGTCTTCATCTATGGGTTCCATTATGAACCTTCTCCATGGCTTTGCAGATAAGGCATGTCAACCTAATGGGATGGTAATAACCAGGGTCAGTGGAGGCACCATCCTTGTGAAGTGTGACTACAGTCGCCTTGTGCTACTACTCGGGTACGTATCCTGAGGTGAGGCTAAGACTAACCAGCTATCCTAAGTGTGGGTTTAATTCCCCATAGAGTTCATGGAGTACACAGGTGGGACACCATCTGGTCCCATGGATGCTGTGTCTACTGCCTTGGAGACAGCATTTCCCACCTGTGCGTTACAGTTGTTCCAGGATGTACAAGTCTCTGGTATAGATATCTCTCCATGTGGGGGGGAGGGGGGGAAATGTCAGCACTGAACCTGTCAGCCAGTATGTTGGCAATGTGTGTAGGTTCAGTCATCTTCACATCATTCTGAACCCATTCTGAGCATATCTGGGGGTGTCCTCCCAGGTGTCCAACGTAGCTAAAGAAGGCCTTATGAATGTCTGTTGAGTCCTTGCCAATTCCTCTGTTGAATTTCCCCTGGATTATTTCATGACAGCCTGTAGTTCTTCACATATAATGAGCAAGGGTGTGTTACCTGACTAGTATTCCGCTTTAACATGTAGTAGCTACCTCCTGTCGTTGTAGAGCTTGTTCGTGGCTGGGGTCCACCAGACTGGATGCTTGTCTTTGGTACAAAGAGTCTCAGTGTTGTATGGGATTGCCTGATCCATACAGTCCTGTAGGTGCTGGTGGAAAGCATATGTACGTGAAGCAGCGGTTTGAGTAATGTTCACCACTGGCTCAGGGGCCTTAAAGGAGACCACAGTAGTGTTCAGACGTGTGAAATCGGCTTCTGAGAAAGGCATATGTATGGTAACCGGCACCACTGTACACATGGAACATCATAGCAATAAACCACGACCGGATGTGGGTAATGCTGGACATACCCACGGCAGACGTGGCGCGTTCCTGAGTCCGATGTCCGGGGACCACACACATAGCCGGCCTCAGGCATAGGGCAAGTAGGCAGCCGTCTAGGGCGTTGCTGTACCTTTCCAGACTCTATTTGGTGTAGGTAGACCAGGAGGGGGGTAGCGGGTGATGTGGTGGTGGCAACCTCTGCCTAGGGCACCACTTAACCTAAGGCCACTCTTCCCGTGGGTAATACAGCAGTACCCACACCCAGACACGGCTCATTGCTAGTATGGCATATCATCTATGGCAAGAAACCATACATTCCCAGACATAATGGCACAGCATAATGCCTGTCCGCCGCACAAACGCAGACATACGGCACCCGCGGCGGTGCGGACGTACTGCGCGAGATGTCCGTTACCAATGTCGACACTGTCTCGCTTTGTGAAACAAACTCAACATAGCGATTCAATTCTAAACAGCGACGGAGAGCCCGATGTCCCCGTGGCTGAGCTGTTCAACCTGTTCCGCCATGTTAACTGTGTGTAGAAGAGCGAAACAGGCCCAAACCAAGTAACGGACATGTCTGTGTCTCAGTGAAAGCCGTCACGCAATGGTAAACCCATGTAATATTGCGACACAGGTCATACATACCGAGGGTTAGTAATGGAAATAGGTCCGTTCGAACAGACCGTGTGCAATTAGTATAACAAGATATACAACGGGTACACCGGCCAATCAGCGCACATAGTTATTAATAATTGGGGGGGGGTGACATGGTATCATAGACACGGACAAACCGTGCCCATGTGACTCATCTAACATTCGTACACGGTCAGGGCAGTTCCGTACACTGGGCAGACAAGACCAAACCCAAAGCACCACAGGAACGCCCTGACGATCGAAGTCCTATATGCGTAGGGGATATAAGCACCTGTGATCTGTACATCCCTGCGGTGACGACATATGCATCCTGGGCCATGAGCGAGGGGGAATAAGGAATGTTTAACATGCAGTACCGCACCTTTCCCAGCAGGAGAATGGATGCCTGTGACGTGCGTGAGTGCGGGGGGGGGATATGTTAATGTAGCTAAGTACCATGGGTATGCATATTAATGACAATGAACAGCTAACGTGTAGTGGTCACAGTAACCATCAAACGTGAATGCAGTCACGTTTGAATTACGACTATAGAACATATAGATGTGAACGTGTACGTAATGCGTCCATGCTGCAAAGACTGTTACATGTATAAAGTAGTAAGTGCGTTCTGCACACGTCCGTCAACCGGATCAGAGATATGTAACCGGAATAGTCACAACTAACACACAACACGTAACCACACAGACCCAGTAAACATATATAAACAGAATACGGATATGCATGTGCGCCTGCGCGTATTCCACAATTAGGAAATGCGAGTGTGCGTGTGCGTGTGTGATCCACTGGAAGCAGGGAAGTTAAGGATGTGTCCTCCACTCATTTACATTCATAATTGTAAAATATATGCTTAATTCGTACCTATTGATTCCATGCTTTGGAATCGTAATGCTACAATTATACACATTGATACGAAATATCCTGATCAACACACTACATTCTAAGGTTTACTCACAACAATTATCAACTATGTTTCAATATACTGATTGTATTGAACAATATTGTATTTATATTAACACATTGTTCTCGTATTACTGTTTCCATTAAGTAATGTATGCAACACTGATTTGTATATGTCACGTTATCGTCAGGACCTGGAGCACTGTCCACGTAACTATGAGCAGCTTTATTGATTAATTGACTTTAAACTGACTCTGAAGGAAGTGTATAAGGGACGACTATGTAATGTATTTGGTACTCCGACGATGCCCCATGTTAGTAGGTGAAAGAGCTCAGTATCTTTTGACTGTGGAGTGTATCGTTTCTGTCATTGTCTGTTTTTGCCGATATATGTTCAATAATGTCATTTATGAAGATGGGCAGGACGCAAGGTTTGCTGTATTCCCGCTTACTGGCACGTGGATATAGATAGGCCAAGTAATACATAATATGGGTAGTCAAGCAGACATCCACCACTGGGGAACATACAGCGGCAGTCAAAACCACTGGCCAGATGGTGACAGTCTAACACGTTCTACACTTTACATATGCACATCGGTGTCCATTGTAGGACTCCAAAAATATTTGCGTTTGCACCTTTAATCCGTTGTGATCGGCCATTCAGAGTACTATCCGTGACTACGGCACAGCTAGACACATGCACCACCACCGTGTTTAAGGTTGGTGATACCTGTCCATGAAATGCAGGACATATGAACAGAAATCCCCAGATTGTCCTGTCCATAGAAGTGCGTCCACATCCCGGTCCCGCACACATGAAGGATGTGTAATGCGTACCGTGGGGGGTTGCAGCCATGGGATCCTGGGTATGCAAAATGGGGCTCGGTGTTGTTTGGCAGATAATCCGTTGTCCCGCCCCGTGGGAGGGCTGTGGGTATAGCACGTGCCTTACCACCCACCAATACTGACAATCATCCACCGGAGAATGCTACATGCAGCTGTGAAATGGGTACAGACCTACACCAGTGTCCAGTAGGCATTTCCCAAGGATGGACAAACGTACGGCCAAGATGTCACCCACAGTTACAAACGTGGTGGAATCCCACAGCCGTAGTAAGGCATAACACAGGAAATACAGATGGAAGCAACAGTAGACACACTCCATAGACATCCATCCTGCCGTGCGAATCCCGGCGTACACAGCAGCCAAGGTGCTAGCAAGTATGTGGGGACCACCCGCTTCCACTCCACGGAACATACGGGCGGCCTGTGGAAGACATATTAATGGCACATCAACAACGTCAACTAGGATGATCATACAATGGTTCAACTATGGCGTTCCCACACATAAATAACATCCTTCCATGACTAAATAGGTTCTACATGCACCGGCTGTGTTATAATGACAATACAGTGGCGGATAGTTCACAATGGTACCTCTGAGGATTACTTAAAGCACTTGCTAACCTGCAGTACTACAGTAACACCATATGGGTTAATTGTGGTAGGACACGGGTTCCGTAGCACTACATAATATGGGTAGGCAAACAGACATCCGGGACTGGGGAACATTCGGCGGCAGTCAAACACACTGGCCGACTGGACACAGTCCAACATGTTCTACACTTTACAAATGCACATCGGTGTCCATTGCAGGACCCAAATATTCCTCCTTAAGTGTTGGCAACAGGCTGCGATCGTGTGACCCAGAAGAGGTAACAGACGTGAATACGGCACAGGTAGATATATGCAACACAAGCGTCTTCAAGGGTGGTGACAACCGTCCATGAAATGCAGGACATATGAATAGGGCTCCCCAGGTTGCTGCGTCCATACACGTGCGTTCACATCCCATTTACGCACACATGAAGGGTGTGCAATGGGTACTGTCGAGGGTTGCAGACATGGGATCGTGGGTATGCAGAACTGGGTCACGGTGTGGATTGGCAGATGATTCGTTGTCCCGCCCCGTGTGAGGGACGTGGGCATGGCATATGCGTTACTCCGCACTAATAATGCCAATCATCCACAGGAAAATGCAGAATGCAGCTGTGTAATGTGTACAGCCCTATACTAGTGTCCAGTAGGCAGTTCCCATAGATGGACAAACGTACGGCCAAGATGGCACCCATAGCTGCAAACATGTGTGAATCCCACAGCTGTTACAAGGCATAACCCAGGAAATACAGATGGGGACTACAGTAGACACTCCCCATACAAAGCCAGACCGCTGGGCAGATACCGGAGTATACAGCACTCAATCTGCCAGCACATAAATGGGGATCACACGCTTCCATACAGCGGAACAGATGGGTGACCTGTGGAACCATACCAATGGCACAATATCAACGTCAGCTGGGAAAGACATACGATGGTCGAACTATGGCGTTCCCACCAATGAAAGACATCCTTCAGTGAATTAATAGGATTGATGTCAGTTGACCATGGAAAACACCTAATCAACAATAGAGACTCGCTGGCACCCTCTGGCCACTAACCATGTCACACATAGGTAGATGGAACAGTCAACGTAAACATTTCGTGCACGACAGGTCACATATGGTATCCAAAGGTTCTTCATAGACATGTATGCGCTATCACCCGTAGGCCCCGTGAGACGTACACATAACATGGGAGCATCCATGCTTTAAGTATCCACCCTTACACTTCCATTTGTCACTCTCTATGCGAACAATGAACATGTAGCCACAGCATAGAAAGCACAGACGCACTGCTAACGACGCACACGTATGTCAACATCTCAGAAAGCATCCTATGAACACACGTATTACATGATATTGTACTATGCCGACCCCTCAACAATCAGACACCTAACAATGTATATGGCAGATATGCATAGCATATCACTGTAATACAACGGTATAGAACTGACAGAGTGGACAAATGTATGTTAACCCTACATCTGCATCTACACTACATTCCCGTTACGGGTGTTTGCTCCACCTGCTTCTCAAAGGATACCTCAATAGTTATCCATCGGTCAGCCCTAGTGTGTGGCCAAACCTCCACCCACGAATCTATCTACATACGCATTCTTCAGCATAGCTGAGGAGGTCCCTCCTGTGGTGTTATACTCTAGACGTCGTAAAACACCGCCTGTAGACGTGTGCCTTGTGATGTGCCCATAGCCGGCCGTAGTCATACGCCAATCCTGCGCCTGCCCAGGCCGCCGCTCTAGTAGGGCCACCTGTCTAGTAGGCGTGTCACGTAGGTATATCAAGATGGGTGCACCATGTGTTGTGCTGGCGTGCGCCATGTAGCCCCACAGCCTAGGGCACCGGCCGATCTGAGGCCGCTGCCGTCGCAGGGGTAGTACAGTCTGCAGGTATGTGCAGACGTGCACATGTAACAGCGGGCCACAAGGATACCCATAGTGGCGACAGCTGCACACATGGCTATAGCGGGACACACACACGGCCATGCATACAGCACACTTAGACATACACACACCATAAATAGGCAAGTACACACAAGGTGTATGTCGTGTATGGGTAAAGTGTCAGGACAGCAAAGATAGCTGTCTGCCATGTAATCCAGCGATGTCTATGAGGTGTTCTGGAAAACGGACAGTGCATGGACAATGTGTGGATATGCAACGTACCACAGTTATATGTGTCAGCCGTGCAAATATGCGATACATGTGGAGGACAGCTGTCCATGGGAGAGCAGCGGTACGGCCACAACATAAGTACACAGATATACAAAGAAAGAGATACACACGGGCACATCCGGCAGGCCCGTGAGTGTAATGTACACAGCAGCACCCCACCACACCATAGTAGGGTACACGTGGAGAACACGCTATGGAGGTCGCTGACCAGAAGAAGCACACAAGCAGTACACGAGCTGCGCCCCGCCATCCAGTAACACAAGGATGGCGCCAGGATATGGGTGTTCCGCGTAAACCTCAAAGCCATACCGTATGAACCCATGCAGCTGGGAGCTTGGACACACACACACATGTGGCACGCATGGTGGTTGACCGCACCCCCACATACCCAACCGCACAAACGTACAACACAGGTATGCTATGCGCTACGTGGACCACCGAGCACACCACCAGCAGAGGCACATGTACAGGTGGGTGGCAACAACCGTACAGGAATGGACGCTGGTAGGCAAGGTATGTGTTGCGAAGCGTCTAAAAGCATGTTCATCCGCAGAGGCAGCTGCAAAGAAACACACAAACACACGGAAGGGCCGGGAGACGAACCTACGGCTATCTACATGAACTCACTACAGTGTGAAGCATTTACAGAACGCGCTACCGAGTTTACTGAGCAGAGTGCTGTCAGAGGCATACTTGTAGGCTGCTGACGTCACCCGCAAGACAATAGTTGGCAATAGCCAAGGTATGTGTTGCGAAGCGTCTAAAAGCATGTTCAGTCGCAGAGGCGGCTGGAAACACACACACACACACACGGAAGGGCCGGGAGACGAACCTACGCCTATCTACATGAACTCACTACAGTATGAAGCATTTACAGAACGCGCTACCGAGTTTACTGAGCAGAGTGCTGTCAGAGGCATACTTGTAGGCTGCTGACGTCACCCGCAAGACAATAGTTGGCAATAGCCAAGGTATGTGTTGTGAAGCGTCTAAAAGCATGTTCAGTCGCAGAGGCGGCTGGAAACACACACACAGACACACACACACGGAAGGGACGGGAGACGAACCTACGCCTATCTACATGAACTCACTACAGTATGAAGCATTTACAGAACGTGCTACCGAGTTTACTGAGCAGAGTGCTGTCAGAGGCATACTTGTAGGCTGCTGACGTCACCCGCAAGACAATAGTTGGCAATAGCCAAGGTATGTGTTGCGAAGCATCTAAAAGCATGTTCAGTCGCAGAGGCGGCTGGAAACACACACACACACACACACACACACGGAAGGGCCGGGAGACGAACCTACGCCTATCTACATGAACTCACTACAGTATGAAGCATTTACAGAACGCTACCGAGTTTACTGAGCAGAGTGCTGTCAGAGGCATACTTGTAGGCTGCTGACGT
The DNA here is from genome assembly GCF_019279795.1 of Protopterus annectens. Classification (NCBI taxonomy): domain Eukaryota; kingdom Metazoa; phylum Chordata; order Ceratodontiformes; family Protopteridae; genus Protopterus; species Protopterus annectens. Next base: position 1,757,681,830 of record NC_056732.1, on the reverse strand, counting down.
CACCCGCAAGACAATAGTTGGCAATAGCCAAGGTATGTGTTGCGAAGCGTCTAAAAGCATGTTCATTCGCAGAGGCAGCTGGAAACACACACACACACACACACACACACGGAAGGGACGGGAGACGAACCTACGGCTATCTACATGAACTCACTACAGTATGAAGCATTTACAGAACGCGCTACTGAGTTTACTGAGCAGAGTGCTGTCAGAGGCATACTTGTAGGCTGCTGACGTCACCCGCAAGACAATAGTTGGCAATAGCCAAGGTATGTGTTGCGAAGCGTCTAAAAGCATGTTCAGTCGCAGAGGCGGCTGGAAACACACTCACAGACACACACACACACACGGAAGGGCCGGGAGATGAACCTACGCCTATCTACATGAACTCACTACAGTATGAAGCATTTACAGAACGCGCTACCGAATTTACTGAGCAGAGTGCTGTCAGAGGCATACTTGTAGGCTGGTGACGTCACCCGCAAGACAAAAGCTGGCAATAGCCAAGGTATGTGTTGCGAAGCGTCTAAAAGCATGTTCATTCGCAGAGGCAGCTGGAAACACACACACACACACACACACACACACACACACACACACACACACACACACGGAAGGGACGGGAGACGAACCTACGCCTATCTACATGAACTCACTACAGTATGAAGCATTTACAGAACGCGCTACCGAATTTACTGAGCAGAGCGCTGTCAGGAGGCATACCCCTACGTGGGTGGTATCATTTGCAGAGGCAATGCGCCCGATCGGGATTCAGGTCAGAGTGCGCAGTCACGCAGCCTGTTAGCATCTCAAGGTCGCCGTACAGTAACACGTTAGTGCTGCAGTCGGGAATACCAACTACCTACTGATCAGTACATCACTGCCTACTGGGCATGCTCAGACACTCAGACTCGGCACAGAGCAGACATGCATACACATGGTGCGACGGCATGGGTGGCGGAATGTGGACCGTCGTGTGTGTCCAGCCACACAACAGCAACCTGGCCATGCCACAGACGTGGCCGTTGTGAAGGGGATACAGGCATGCATCCGGGGTATAACTGCAGTCGGCCGCGGTGTGCACTGTGCTGTGTGTCTATCTACACAGCTGCCTACTGGGCATGCTCAGACACTTAGACTCGGCACAGAGCAGACATGCATACACATGGTGCGACTGCATGGGTGGCGGAATGTGGACCGTCGTGTGTGTCCAGCCACACAACAGAAACCCGGCCATGCCACAGACATGTCCGTTGCAGCGGGGAATATCTAGGTGCAATTAACCATGTGTATGACTGGCCTACAGTTTGTTGCAAGCTACAGACAACCCTCCCAAACACAGGATACCTGCACAGACGTCCTGAGGACACTGGTGAGTGTGCATGCTCTCACAACAGCACTGTATTGGGTGACATGAACCACCCATACATAGCCTGGGAACATTACCCATGGCACAACACACTACGCCACCGGTCCCAGGTGTTCTCACACCTGGCCACTGTTAAACAGCCATGTACCATACACACTAGGGGGGGATGTCTGACAGTTCCGCCCATCACACATGGTGTGGATATGCCCCACACAGGATGTACAGCCCTCAATGGTGATGCCAGACCGTATAGTGGATCCACTGGTCATCCACATCATGCACCCAACACCGGCATGGGGGACCTATGTGATGACCTCTCCACAACAAACCACACACATCATACGACCGGTGTGGTACCCTACACGTCCTCCATGCCAGTGTTGAACACAGGCCAGGCTGCAAACCGCCTAACGACTGCCTTCTCTGAGCACCCACATGCATGTCTGCAACAGGCAAACATGATAACATCAGGACCTTGTCCACCACAGGTAGGCACATGGTGTGGTGGACCCCAGCCACTGACAAGCTGTACATCACCAGTTGGAGCTAATACATGACAGAGTAATGTCAGTACCAGGGATACCATCTCCCATCCATACCGGCATCACCATACGGCCACACATACACTCATCCACGGCCGCTTGTGGGAGTGGTACTGCAGAGGGCACATGAGACAACCATAGGGCCTTCCCTAACTGTGGTAAGGACATGGTTGGGGGCGCACAGACATGGCCGGAAATGGTCCGGAATGGTACAACGGTCACTGCACCCACAGACATTGTCAACAAACCAGCGGACATGTTCCATGCACACATCCACCCCCCCCCCAAGAGGGGACATATCCATCCCACCAGACTGTAGCCTCCAAAACATCTCATATGGCCTGGAGTGATCCCATATCTCTATGGCGGTTGACACAGCACCAATGGGCACTGATGGTGTCCCTGGCTGTGTGCTACCCATCCTCATTGACGCCCTCGGCCCACACATGCGGCCACTGTGTCATGTTAGCCTTACTATGGGCTATGTCCCCGATGGATGGCATGTGGCATCTGTGGACCCACTATGCCAGGGTAGTGCTCTTATGGACTGTAGACAGCCACACCCTATCAGCTTGACAAGCCTTGTCTGCAAAGCTGTGGGGAGGTCCATATAGGTGCCCATGGATACAGACAGCGGTGTACAGCCAATACCGTGACATACCCACAACAACATAGTCAAGTGCGGATCCTGCCTCCCGAACCTGCTCGTCCTATCTGGAGTGGTCACCAAGGCCATTGATGGGGATACGCGGCTTTGCACACAGTACCATGCCTGGTGGTAGCATTCAGAGCACACTTCACATGGGACTCATGGAAATGCTCGCAAGCATACATGTGGGGACATATGTCACCCGATGCTTCTCAGAAAGGTTGGAGGTCACACCACACAGGGTTGGTGTTCCTGTTGCCGTGTCACAGTCATCTCTGGTCTCCACTGGAGGCCCACAGGGCTCAGTCCTGGGCCCCCTGCCATACGGCATTCGAACGTCCAATGTGCATACAATCATAGGGGGATTGTGGCAGACAAGGTATGCAGATGACTACACACCGGCCACCATACCCAACACCCCATGTGACACGGACATCCACCTAGGGCGTCCTAGACATGTATAACTGGTGCCAGAGCTATGGCCTGCTACTACATGCCAGAGAAGGTGCAGACCTACCCAGTGTGAAGGACATGTTCGTCCCAATGTCACATGTAGGTGGTAAGCCATTAAAGATGGTGGACATGTTCAGGGAAATGGCTACCACACCTGTCGGTAACCTCTGTCAACACACACAATGGCAATGTGGGTGTGGAGACATTCCACTGTGGCCTCCTGGTCTGGATGGAATCGCATCCACATCAGGGGTGTTCATTGTACCCCTGTACACATCACACACCAGAGCAATGACTGCGTACAATGGCACATCTGGCCTGTAGCTAACCTGATGCCTGCAGCACTCGGAAGGACCGCAAACGTTCCACAAGACGGGGATGACGGTGCTAGGACATGTGTCACAAGCTGCACGGCCAAGGGGACTCCGGCTGTAAATCTTCACAGCACATCTGCTCTGTGGTGATCTGTGCCTGGCATACACGGCCATGTCTGACCTGGGTGACATGGGCATATTCCACCTCCCAGGCTCAAGGCAAACACGGGCACAGAAGCGGCTGTCAAACACCTCAACACAAAGATGAGTGAGACGTGCTGGGGGAACAGGGTTAATGGCCAGACACCCCCTACAACACGGAGAGGAGTGCCAGCCCATGTGAAGGAAAGGCCCTGACTGCCTTCATCCAGGAGTAATAATGACGTGTGGATGTGTGACGATAGTTATGCGCCAGGAAACATCTGTGTGTCACTGCTGGACCAGGGACTGGGGACTGATGGATGTGGCATCCCCATCCTGAGGGGTGTTAGCAGCCACACACAGTCATGCTAGGTCCACACATGTCGTAGGGCACATACCCTGTTATGTACATGTGCGCCTATGTACCTATGTAGGGGTCCATGCCGGATGCGGGTACCTGTGCTATGCTGATGTTGCCAGACATGCCTGTGGGTACCCCACGACTACACGTGGGGAACTAATTACAGTGCTCCCAGTAGGCACGTGCAAGTACACCATCATTATCATACGGGTTAACTGCACCAACATGGTGCTACACATGTAACCACCACACATACTGTGTACACATATCAATGAATGCTGCACCTGTCCTGCATGGTATGTCTGCTGCATGATGTCAGTGCACAACCCACATCACATACACACCTGTCACCAGCCATACACACACACCACAACATACACATCACGTACTATGCGGACACAGGTATCACATACACCTCTCACTATCTTGTCCACCCTGTGCATCAGAATATGTTAGCTTAACCGTGCAGTGATGGTGTAGCTCACAGTTATGCGGCAGAGACTTCATCATATGCACAGGGTGATATGTGTGCCACAGGCATGGGCTGTACCAATGGATGACATCATGTGTGTGTGTAAGGGCCTGTGCATTGACTGGGCATGACTGTGTAGGTTGCATGTGGGTGTGGTGGAGCCCTACAGTTGTGTTTGCTGTGTGTGGGTTTGTGTGTACACAGTTCAGTCATCTGTGATGCCTACACGGGGTATGCTTGGCAGCCCCAGACTGTACAGTGCAGGTGTTACGGCTCACTGTGTCTGCCGGCGGCGACGTGACCCGCGCCTGCCTGGGGTCGCACGGGCACGACCGGGTGGAGGTACGGACTGTCCACTCTCCGATGTCACATGTCCGCTGGAAACGTGCCCACGCCGGGGCCGTCCAGGGCCACGTCCACGTGGCCTGCTCTGTCCTGGTGTGGATGGTGTAGTAGCAGCTGCACTGCTGCTGCTACCAGCACTGTCTGGGTGGGCATGGGAGGTGGCACGCACACGCTGACCTGCACCAGGTGGTGTTGCTGGCCCACGCCCACGTGCCCTATGCCTCACCCCTACCTGGTGTTCCTGCACGGACTGCGCACGCTCAAGGATGGCCATGCCTCGGTCGAGGATCCCAGCCATGTCACCCAATCTCCTATCCAGAACATCGGCAAGATGCTGTTGTGCATTCGCCAATGCCTGGATGTTGTCATTCAAGGTACGGATTGCAGACCTCTGCAGCCTCTGCCCTTCCTGGTTCTGCCGTTCGGCACGTGCCTGCGCCGCCATTACAGTCTGGAACATGCGTCTGGTTATACCAGCTGCTGCACCCTGTACGGCAGGTGTATGTCTAGCGGTGCTCCCCCTACGAGCAGCACCTGCCACATGCCTGCGTGGCACTGCACCAGTCCTTACACTGGCAACATCATGTGTACCCACACCTTCTGCAGCCACCACACATTCCTGCTCGGTGCCAACAGACGCTGACTGACCGTCATCTATGGGTAACGGTGTTGGGGTATGTGTCGGCATCTGAACCATGAGCGGGGTTGAAAGGGACGTAAGTGTGATGTTCTCCATTGGCACAGTGTCTGCCTGTGACGACCCTGCCTGTGCCTCATGCACATGGTCATCACCACTAGTATCTGTGGGGACACTAGCATCAGATTGACCGCAGGAGGGGAACTCACCTACAGCACCTGTCAATACAAAGACATACCATCGGTTACAATACAGACACACACACACACACACACACACACACACACACACACACACACACACACACACACACACACACATCATGCATGTGATAATGCAGGTGGCATGCAGCATTCACACAACACAGACCAGTGAATGCAGACCAGACATTCATAGTGGCAGTATGTACACTGCCCTGGTGGGAACAGTACAACAGGCAGGTGTCTTTTAGTAGGCATGCAGTACACACATTCATGGTAGTTTGCATGCATCAGCGTGATACACCGTGTGGCCACGGGCGAGTTGACAGTACACATGGCTGCCGACACTATGTAATGTACACCGCAAACTTGTGCGGTATCATGTGGACATGTGATGATGGTGTCCCACCGCATGCACCACATCACAACGGCTGTCACGGTGCAGTGTTATGTGTACAGTCTACAGATACAATGTATGGGTAACAGGGATGTCTGTGCAGGTACGGTTGCTGTGAGCTGTGTACATAGCTATACAGTGTGGAGTGCGGGCTCTGTGCCACTGCACAGTAGCAGGACACAGTTATGTTTTACTGTGCGATGCGTGACCTGGACGCATTACATTGCCATGTCTGTAAGTCAGTTCAGCTGCTCAGCAGCACGTATATGGTGGACATTGGAGGCACCTGTAGTAGCTGTGGAGAGGCATTCCATGTCACTGGTGTACTACATCGGATGTCCAGGGGGTCCACTACAGTGATGAACCCACTATGTGTGTACAGGGTGCAACGGTGACTACCCACTGTGGATGTGCTGTGTGGCAACATGCCTGTAGGTATCGACCATGGCCTTGTCTGTCTGGGTCATTGACAATTGTGTGTGGTGGACATCGTGCACACGGCCCTGTGGTGGCCCATGTGACATACAACCATACTAGTGTGAGGTGTCACATTCCCTACGGATATGCAGACAGTGTGGATGTCTGCTATGTCGTGCATAGGTCATGTCATGGTGTGACAATGCTGCAGCCAGACATCCACGTGCATGGGACATGGCATGTGCCATGTCACAACGTGTGCACCCGATGCAGGGGCATAGGTCACATTGGTAACACCTGTGCTCTGGCCAGATCACAGCTCACTATGTGGTACTGTGTGCATACTGCAGAGGCATACCAATGCATACTACACATGCAGCCATTGTGGAACACCTACACCATTGAATGCATAGCTGAATGCACGTAACACACCAATAGGTTGTGTGGTGTCATGCCACTCTACGCTACCGGTTATATCTACTGTACATGGGTGGTGTGTGTGTCGGGTGGTGCAACCTGTATACCGTGACTGGGGCACACACAGGTGAGCATGTCATGCCTGGACACATGGGGAATATCAATACACCAGATCATGCCTTTGACTAGCAACAGACTTACCTGCAACAGACCCTTGTCTTTGCGACACGCCAGACGTACCTGTAAAGGGATTACACAAAGGTATATACATTAGCCATTACTATCGCCACGGTCAGCACTGTGCATGTCACATCATGCATCTGTGAGTTAGCATGTGCTATGCACATGTCTGCTAACACAACATAGCATACTATAGTTTGCATCTTGTGTGGCCATATACCTGGCATGTATTGCTATATTATGTGTTGTACTATGACACCCACACCCACGTCGCTTATCATACAAACATGCAACACTGACTTACCAGGCGGCTCCAAGCTCATAGTTCGGGAGACACCCACCTCCACGATGGACGCATGTGTTTCTGCGTGTTGTTCCGTGGGTGTCCCCAGACTGGCCAGGAGCTCCTCCGTGGCTGTGAGTGGGGGCTGGGTTGGTGGCCCACCACCTGTCCCACGTTGTTGTCTGGCGATTGCAGCGGCACGCTGTCTTGCATGCCGGATCAGGTCTGTGCAGTGCCTGCGGATTTGCTGATAGGTGCGGTTGTATCCGCCCAGGCTGTTCACCCTCCTGCACATCTCCTCCCACATCTCCTGTCGTTCCTGTGCCTGCTGTGGCACATGGCTGAATAGCACGTCGTGATTGGTATGGAGGTATGGGATTATCACCTCCTCCTCCTGTCTACTGAAAGGTGGAAGCCGGGAACGTGGCATTATCTGGAAGACAAAATGATGGTGGCAGGTCACATTCACACTGCTGTGCTGGCATACTGTTGGAAATACATTGCTATGACATGTACGACATCTGCACAGTAATCTGTGAAAGGCATCGTGGCAGTGACACAGCCGATGTTTTGGCTTCACACCATTGAGCAGTGGGTGTCACATCATATCTGTGTGCCACCCCATCACACTGTACACGCACCATGTAGATGTTAGCCTGCTGTGGACATGTGTACCTGGCTGCACCTATGTCCATATCACTTGGCATAGGTCCCCATGTGACGTCGGTGCTACTGTTCACCTGGACGCTGTGTATATGTCAGTACACATCACGTCTGTGGCCATTGTGAACATCAGCAGCGGCACTGTACACATACACATGGACACCTGCACATGCATGTGTTGTGCCATGTACTTCCACACAGCACTGTACGGGTGTTGGACAACTTGCCACAGCTCACCTGTGTTGCACATGTGATAGACATGGGGCAATGTGTAACCATGACACATTAGCAGGAAAGGCCATGCATAGCATGTACACACACACATTGTGCAGAGCATCACACAGCACCTGTAACACGACAGGGTGCATCACCGCCACATTACTGCTGTGTATGGTTGATAGTGAGAGTGCCTTTTGTCCATTGCACCATGTAGGACTGTGATAGCTCATGCAGCCTTGCTGGTCAGGTCTGCATGATATGGCAGGGTATGCCACATACATGGCACTGGGTTGTGATCCACCTGGGGTTGACGGTATTGGCAGGGTGGCTGTCCATTCCATATGTCATTGCTGTGTGTATATGGACATTCAACATGTCTATCACCATGGTGTGGACACTGTCCTCAAGCGAGGTATGCTGCACGCTGCTTGCTGAGGGTGTGTCTGGTGCATGCAGGTATCACACATCCATGCATACACTGTAGCCCTGGCAGGTGCTATGTGCTGGGATATTGATCAACACAGTGCTGTATGTGGACACACACCGCTATCCCGTGCACATGGATGGCTGCCTGCACTGATGTGGGTACCACATATGTGTACATCCAGTGCCTGCTGCCACCCCCATGTCTGCTGCTGCACTACACACCACCATCCCTCCCTCTGTGAATGTGGTGTTGGGCACAGCATAGGTATCCATGTATGGGGACAGGGATGTTCACATAGCAGGCTCACTGATGGTATCGTCGATCTGACCGTACACGTATGACGCACCCCTCACACATACAACCCATTCATATTGTTGTTCGCAACGGTGACACAGCTATATTGCTATGCCGGAGGAATTCACAGACATACATACACAGATGCATGCATGTCCATCTGTGGCATTGCCTGGACTATTGCTGTGGTTCAGCACATAACGTGTTTGACTGCAGCTGGCGCAGACCTACTGTGCACATGTCTACACGGTAGGCCTGTTCTACAGTAGGCATCTGTGATGTGCTGTGCACATCTCATATCTGCACATTTGGTTGGTGTCCATCGGTCCACGGGCCAGTGGTGGGACATACAGGGATGTTGCTGAACATATATGCATGCAACCCTGTACAGCTGTAACGCTAGCCTCTCAGATGCTCATGTGTCGTGGACGTGAACACCGTACACACACATGTGGTTGTGGGCTGCCGTCCGTACCCATCTCCACCTGTGGGTTGCTATCATCCCACACACTCCTTGTATTGTATGTTCAGGCTATGCACCTATGTGGGGCTTGTGGCCATGCAAGACGATACTATATGCCTTTGCACCCATCACAGACAATGTCACACAGGTACACCGGCCGTACACGTCACAGCTTGTTGCCAGCACATCACATGTGGTGCACACATACAACATCTCCTGTGGGACATGGTCAATTGTACAGGCATGTCCAGCGGTCACATGCCACAGCTAACCCTACATGACGGCTATGCAGCACATGTGTCTGTACACCTACTGTCACATGTACACGAGCAATGCCCCCCTACCTACATCACATGGTACTACCTGTGGGGTATGTGCGTCTGCATCCATGCTATGGCCATAGATGACACTTGTACATCAATATGTGCAACATACCTAATTGGGGGTTGTCATGTGCACATGTTCCACGTGTCAATGCATTGTTTGTGTCTGTTGGCCGGTCATTGTTGTGCATGGTTTACATGGCTGCCATAGCGTACTGTGTGTGATTCCAGGTACTTCATTGGCCTACCAGCATTGTACATTTCCACAGCACATTCCAGCCATCATGTAGCCATCTTAGATGACAGTGGGAGGTGTTCCACCATGTGCACATATGTCACACAGTACGAGGGTGACTGACACACATTGTCAGGACTGGGTTCTGACTGCTGTAGATGTGTGTAATGGTGTTTACGACCATGACTGCGCCAGATGGTGTCATCTGGATGTGTAACATTCACAACACACACCTACATTCACATAGCAGCACATCGTCCACGACGATGGACATTACGGCATGAACACTGTGTGCGGTATGTCTGTATGACCACTGCATATATCACTGGTAGCCACCAGCATGGCTGCCTACAACAGCAGTGTGTATCCTGTGCAAACATGAGTTACACCTGTCACAACACACCTGTGTCAGATGGCCCTGTAGTGGGTGACAGTGCAGTTCCATACATCCTGTAACAGTATACATCGTGCACCACTATGTTGCAGACATGTGAACGGCTGTGCTACTCGACATATGCACACATGAGACATCACCTGGTACACCGTGTCTGCCTTGCCACCTGCTATTGGGGCCACCCTGTGATGACATTGTACGGCCCACATGGACTGGCACATGTGATGGCTCAATGGTGATTTAACCCTCCGGATGTGTGTGTCTAGCCAGGTGTCCAGTAGCCAGTGGTCTGCACGCAGGGATACTGGACATTGCCCTACTCTGTCACTGGGACTGTTGACTATGGTCATACTGTACTTATGCAGGCATGTGGTGTTTGTCCAGTCTGATAGTCGTGTTCAACCACACTACCGTGGCACACATGACCTGTGGACATCTGCCTAAGATGTGCAGCCCACATGTCCATCTTCACATGCTATGCTGCCTGTGCAGCACTGTCACATGTCTGTCTCCGGCAGGGCTGTCACAGGTAGGCACAGCATGCAGTGATGTGTGACAATGCTTACACCCTCCACTGTGCTGTACACAAGCACTGCACACACAGTACGGCGCGCATGTCATTAATCTGCAGTGCCTGGGACCTGCCTCCATGCCCTACACGGCACACCTGCCAGTCCAGATTGTACACAGATCATACCTCCCAGGCACATACCTGGACTGCATCACACACGGGTGGGTGGTTCCCACACAACACAGTGATTTACACACATACTGTATATTCCCGAGACACATTGCATCATGGGTAATCCATGTTCAGATACCCATGTTCGTGACCGCACGCACATTGTGACACACGACGGTGAATACACTGTACACCACAGGTTACATGCTAGCCGTGTTGGCATACTGTACATTGCACCTAGGACAGTTGCTACTGCCATGTATTGACAGCATCACACACTTCCCTGGTATGGACTCCCATGTACCCACACATGCTTGGCCATGCAGTACACATAGCTGGGTGACACATTACACAACACATACCACACCTACACTACCCTCGGCATGCACCAAACCTCCATGTGTCTGTGTGCTATGCCTACAGACATCCCCCCTCTGTTTGCTGAACATCCATGCTTCTCAGCCCTACTAGCCACACCCTAGACACACGACCATCGCAGCATGCATGGTACATACGCTCTACAGCCGGTACTACCGACATCCACTGACAGAGGTAGTTGATGGCATGGCACCTCGTACGATGGACAGTCTACGTGACCATGCCGACACATATCACAGTGCACTTCCGCTACATTTACGCAGTGGTAGGGACCATGCTATTCCACACAGGGACATGGTGGTACTGGCCTTTTCACAGACGCCACAGTGGTATGCCTGTTCCATGCACATGTGCTGTATGGGCACATGTGCAGGCTGTTGCATGGTACTTACTTTCACATGTGTGTGGTGTGTCACTTGACAGTCATGGTGTGTCGTCATGGTGCATCACATACTCCACAGATAGCTACCTACACATGACTGCCATAGATTGCAGTGTGGGCCCTCACGCAGTGTGGTGGTATGTCTCTGCTGTTTGGCTACATCCACATTCAATGCAGCATACAACAGTCATGCAGGCATTGCCGACACAGATGTTGCTGGCATCGTGCCTGCCAATGGGGTACCTACCAACAATACACAGTCTCACTCACTACAGGGTTCCAATCCATGGATGGACATTGTGTTAACCCTGTGGACACATACATAGTACTGCCATGCACACATTATGTCCTAGAACACGGTCCCAATGTCACCTCCAATCTCCGTAGTAGTTGTATCCCGCCAACCTGGCTGTTACATGTCTCTGCAGCAGCACACTGCATTGACTGCTAGCCCGTTCATGTACGTTGTGTACCCTGACCACCACATTACCACATCTATCACACTACACATGGGTGGTACTGCATTGCACGTATGGGGCTGCATTTGTACACCCATGATTGGGCCATTCAGTATGGCACTGGGCCACATCCTCACATACATGCTTCACACACTCATTGACGACCTCCATGCCTTTACTGGCACCCTTGTTGGGCTTCTGTGCGCCACAGCACACCACATCCACATGCTGGCCACCTGTCATACCATTGCATGGGTGGTTGGTGTGGTACAGATGGTATCAAATCAGGCATTATCCGCTCTTTGCCCTTCAGCGCCATTCCACTTTATGGTATTGCCAATGTACGCATCCAGCATCACATCGTACCCCATGTCTCAGGATGTTACGCCATGTGCCTCCTGTACAGGTCACACAGTGGTGCAGGCATATCATGCTAACTACAACAAGTCAGGTACATGTGACATTGCACAGTCCTCAGTCATGTGGCCCCTCATGCTCACTATTTACTTACATACACTACATGCTGTCACAGAGTATTGTCCATGCCTACATATACCACATCTACATACCTGGCAGCATTCTAGCTCATCCTAGTCATATTGCTAACAACCATACAGGTGTCAGTGTGGCAGATATATCATGTGGATATCATTGCATCAGTTACATCACACATAGTGCATACACATCACCTTTGCATAGTGACAGTCATGCACTGTGTATCACATGGATACTGTCCCTATACATGCATATCACATTGTACATGGTTGCTGTACACACACATGCCCCACATGGTGCTGTGGTTGCCATATTCCACTATGGCGTGGGTACACATGTGCAGGGCCACGCATTTCTGGACCGTATGTGTGGCTGATACATTGGTTGCCCTTGTACCTGTGCCATACACACATGTACACGCGGGCAGTGTTACAATACCACATATGTGGTGTACCTTACACAATGGATACACCTTTACATGTCTCAGTATAGTCATGCCGTGATGTCTGCCCGGCTCAGACTGTTTACATATGCAAATGACAGTCGTGAAACACATCTGTGCTCACCTGCATACCACTAACACAGGGGTGTCCTCTACTCTGCCATGGGCCATGTTCTCCACATTACCGATGCATGTAGTACTCCTACATGGCATTTGCAGTGGGCAGTGTGGGAGGGCCACTCCTGCATGTGTGCACACATGCCACATTGCTCAGCCTGGGCGTCTGTGTGACCTCCACAGACTGGACACACACCGTGCTGTGGGACATAGGTCCTGTGCACATCCTACAGGGACACACTGTGTCACTACTCATGTGATAGCTCCCTTACTGGTAGGGTGACACAGACCCATGCTACCACCACAGCGGAAGTACTGTATAAACATACAGTTGACATCCACCTCTGCCGTTCAGTGGACACTACCATGGGGGGGGTTGACACTACTGTGTACATTGCACATATGTTTACACACGGCCCTGCCGGACATCATTGTTGCACACATTGCACCTGCTACGGAACGTTTGCACATGGTTACTTGCTGTTCACTCCATTTCGGGTACCTATTCTGCTACTACTCTGTCCCATATGTGCAGGCCATACATATCCTGTTTATGTACATAACATTAGTCCATCCCTCCATCATGCATGCTATGCCTGTGATACTGTCTATGATTTCTGAACATATCCATCATGACAGCTTTGCATTACACATAATTGACATCGTCACCCCTACTGCGAGGGATACGTGCACGTCGTGCGCACATTCCGTATGACATCGACGGTATATGCCCATGCACATGTGTGCTGTGACACTATACATACATGTCCTATCCCCTGCTGTGGCACTTCATTGTTCGATATCCACTGACAGCATCAGCGTGGGTGGTGTCATTGTTCTGTGTTTGAAATCCCTATTGGGGACCTTGGGTTATCCCGGCTGTGTACATGTTGTCCCACTGCTGTGCACACGTTGTCCACAGACGTTGGTATGCTCTGCGGCTTAGCATTACATAACCACCTTTCACCACTGTCTGCCTGATGGACAGGTATCTTTACTTACACACATCGTTCACATACAGTGCAGATTCGTCATACGTATCATGCGTTACACAACAGTACATATCGTGGGTTCAACATACCTTTCCGGCCTTTGCTTCTGTATGCGTAAATATCTTCTGCTTGCTTGCTTGCTTGCTTGCCTGCTTTGGATTCAGTATGTGTTCGGTATGAACATACGGTTTGAATATCCAGGGAGTCTTCCTTTTATTCGTCGTCACCTGAGGCATGTGGGTTCATCACGCCAATAGCTGTTCCTCGGTGTGTACTTATGCGCATATCACCGGTGATCCTCCTCCATTCGTACGTTACGTGCGAAACTAGGCCATGGTCCATTCCTCGTGTGGCCGTTGGTTATTTGCACTACCTTCGTGGGGATGGTATGTATTGTATCATGTTTGTGTGACTACATCCGCTATGTGTGGTGTCAGGTACATATCGCTGTGTTGTTAGCCGTAGATTGTGTGTGTTGGGTATGATATTTTGTTCGACATGTGGGTGTCCATGTCCTGGCGGCGTCTGTCGATGGCGTTGTGCATTTAGATGTGTAACATAGCTGTTATATTCCTGTACACAACGGATGCAGGGAAGCATCGGCTGCTGCTAGTGTTTCCCACGCGGCTTGTTGCGGGTATGCCGCTGTCATTGACTGCCTGTATGTGTTTGCTACGGTTTCGGCTGGTATCCCTTTGATATGTGCGATGGGGTATATCTGCGGATGTGGGTGACGGGTACGGGGTGTGGGTCTTGCATTTATACATACACGATATGCTTGTGTGTGTGCTCCATCCCTGCTTGGGGAGCTGCAGGTTACCTGTCTGTTGTTCTGGGAGTGTTTGTTTTGTTGATGTCGTGTGGTGTCCGTATTGCCTGCATGTGTGCTTCCTGCACGTATTCCTCCTTCACATCGGCTATATATCAGCGGATGTTCGTACGTGCCTACTATCCATTGGCATTTTGTCACTGATAGTTACGGTGATTGTGGTCCTGTACTTGGAACGGCCTGTATGCTACCAGTTGCCTCCTATTCGTGTGGCGCTTGCTTACTTAACAGTCGTGGAACACACTGCGGTATTTACATGTCGGTAAGTGGCCACGATCGGTGCCGGGATGACACAAGCGTATCTTCGCCGTACATGCCTGATGCTGTGTAACGTTGCCGACATGTCTTGTTAAGTCTACCATATGGCCGCCATACATGCGGTCATAGTTTGTACATGCGTCCTTTGTGTCTCCTGTTGGCTATGGTCCTGTGGTACATTCTGGGACATTTCCGCTTAGCATCGTTTTACGTCGCCACGCGCCTAGCCACTGAGGGGCTGTCAATACTACTTTGTGGGCACTGCTATACATACGCCTATGGTTCCTGTACTGTATGCCTACGCATGCTATTCCACTCCACCTGTGACATGTCACCTACATACACATTTTACAGTGGCACACACATTACACACACGCAGCGGAACACACGGCAAACTCACCTCACACATACACATATTCCCGCCGTAGCTCTCAACCTTCCATTTCCAAGATGAGGAACACACACCTTCATAATGTGTAACAAATGGGCAAAATGTGGAACACATACTAATGGCTTACTAACAACTTCAGCTAAGAGGGTCATAGGATGGTTGAAATATGCTGATTTACTTACAAGGAAGAACCTTTGATGAATTCATATGATTACTTTCTATTTACCAGGTTTCATTTATATATATTCCTAACAATGAGTGTGTGACAGACTATTTCAATGTTGAACTTTGAGGAACTTCGCGGAACATGAACTATTTTAGACCCCAGATGAGGTACTTTCCTCATAATGACGTACACTTGACAGGTATGATTGCCGCTTTCGCACCGATGGTTGAACACAATACCTACGTTGGCCGCATCGCCGGCGGCCGTGTGTACCTCCGCAGTCATATCCTATGGATATGACACGCACATATCCCGTTACTGTATCGTGGCCTGGTGATCATCCCGACCCGCGGATATACATTGATGCAGGTTGACATTTCCATGGCTGGCGTTCCCTGCTCTGGCCACCCTCCCGGATGATCGGGTTGTCGTTCACTCTGTTTACTATGTGGAGATATCACGTCTTACTTATCTGTCGACCTGCATCCCTGGGTTCCATATTAACATGTTGTACTTTATATCTGTGTATGTGTACATATATTTCTACGTGTGTACTGATATCTATTTCCATATCTGTGTATGCACATAAGTACATATGTAGTCGACTTGCGGCGAAAGTGGCAGCATACGGCTACGCCGTCTGCTGTAGAGCCGGCGTGCGGTCGAGGTGTTGGCGTTCCATGCTCTGCTGGCTATTGGGTGCGCAGTGTTTGGGTGGTGCCTTTGTTGGACTCACACATAGGTCCGCACATACGGTACACATTACGGGCGGACATGTTTGTGTGGCGTCCATTTTACTGTGTGTGCAGGTAAGGAGGTGTCAGTCCATGGGGCCTACACTGTCAAAGTATGTGCTATGCGTTCCCTCTTTGCCAGGGCATAGGCATATTGGGTACGCCTCTGTCTACCTACTGGGGCTGGCGCAGTGTGTTCATGGCGCTGAACGCCCTGTGCCTGTGCTTGCCTTGGCAGTTGTGGCGGGCTTGGTGGCCCTCCAGCATTATGTCCCTGCAGCAGCTGTTTCCGCAGAATCATATTGTGTAGCATACAACATACTATGAATATGTGGGCACATGTGCC
>NC_056732.1:1757628521-1757664465 GCF_019279795.1 Protopterus annectens | reverse complement strand
ATATTCTGCAATTTCATCAATGTAAGCAATTTGATTTCAGCAGAATCAAGCCACCAAGACTGAGTGTCTTAAAAGGACTTCAAATCCATCACTGTAAGCAGCACCATATAATCTTTCAACTCTATTAAATTTCCCTCTCTAGTTATTTTCTATCAATACTTCAGTTCATTTTTTAAATTTTTCAGTAAATTCTATCTCCTCTTTTCCATTTTCTATATATCTATTTGTAATATTTTCAATTGCTAAAATATGTTTTCTCCATTCCATTGTCTACTGTTTCCCACTGAAACTAGGGTATCTAATAGCTGCAGCATAGTCCAGATCCAGGCCTGCTGCATCTGGAACTGTTTGTAGTGGTTTTCCTGTTGTGAGCACATTTTCCAGACCATCCTGGATTGGAAGGGTCTTATCTGCACTTTTGTGAGAGAATTGTGTTGATTGAGACCTAACTGGTAAAGGAAGGCCAGTCTAGGACTTGAAATTAGCATCCTCACTGGTCCCTTTGAAATTTGTTAGAGTTTTTCTCATGTTTTCTCTTCTGGTATTTAGCCCCTGCATTTCAACAGGTTTCTGCTTGTTTGTACCAAGCTGAACTGACTTTGGTTACCAGCAGCAATGCTGAGCTCAGATACCAGATGACTAGAGGCTTCTGAGCTTCCAAAAAAGAAAAAAAAAAACAAAAGTTGCCTGTCTTTTGCTTATTTATACTATTTACTGCACTTTTTTATTGTCTACTGCCTGCTTTTATACTGCATTTATTTACTGTGTACTAAACTATTATACTGCAATTGCCTGCTACACTGTGCTTGCAAAATCAACTTTTATTTCTATTTTCACTGTTTAGCAAGCTTTTTTGTTATTTCCACTGTTTGTTAAGTGTTGACTGGTATTTTTTCATTGTTTTAAAGCTATCTGTTCTGCCTGCTCTGGTTTTTCACCAAGAAGTACTTATTTAGCTGACCTCTGAACTGTGTAAATCATTCTTTAGAGCCCCTGGCTGATTTTCTGCTGTTTTAAACGACTTTTCAGTCTCTTGCTGCTATTTTTCTGCTGTGTTAAACATTTTGTAGTGCTTTCCACTGAAACTAGGGTAGATAGCAACTGTACATAGCCAGATCCAGGCCTGCTGCTTCTGGAACTGTTTGTAGTACTTTTTGTGTTCTGAGCAGGTTTTCCAGGCCATCTTGGATTGGAAGGGACCTATCTGCACTTCTGTGAGAGGTTTGTGTAATTGGGACCTGAGTGGTAAAGGGAGACATGTCTAGGGCTTAGAATAAACATCCTCATTGGGCCTCGAGGTATTTTTTTTTTTTTTTTAAGTTTTAGCTTCTGGCATTTAAGCCCTGCATCTGAGCAGGTTTCTACTTAATTAAGCATTTTGCAATTGTGAACTAAAGCCAGACAGTTAAATTCAAAACATTTTCCCTTAAAACCAGGCAGAAATAACCATTCACTGAGCTCCTCCATTATCGTTTCTGAAAAGCCAACTCTAGTGAAAACGATCTTCAACCTGGCATTATGGACAGTTGGAATACCCTTGTTTCTCTTGCCAACCTTGTTAACTTGGGTCACTTGAGGCAGTATAACAGTTGCCTCATGTACACAGACAATCCTCTACTAATAACACAATCTAGTATAGAGTGTGGGAGATGTATTTACACCAATAATCTAGAATCCATGCTCTCTCTCTCTCTCTCTGTCAAAACAGTAAAATGGAGAAAGTTGTCAACTCACCCACTGCTACATATTCACATAGTACCACTATTCATACACATAGTATGTATCAAACACATAAATACACATGTGGAGTTTGTCTCAAAAAACTTACCAAAACACCACAGACCTCCAAAATGCAACTCTGTTACAGCAAACACAGTCTCTTCAGCAAAGAAATTAAGGCTTGAAAATGGAGTAGCTCCACCAACAGAACACAGCCGATGTAATCCCAAACTTTATTAACCTTAATAAAGTTTGGGATTACATCGGCTGTGTTCTGTTGGTGGAGCTACTCCATTTTCAAGCCTTAATTTCTTTGGTTACAGTCTCTACAGCACCCATGATACATAGCAACACCAGTGTCTCATCCATCAAGCCAGGAAGGTGTAACATTCAAAAACCAAGTTTTCTTGTCATTGGAGACTGAGTAGCGAGACACACAGGTGTCCCACTCACGAGGCTGGACAAGGAAAAAGTCACGGTCAGCTGCCTGTCTGGTACCTGGATTCACCAAATAATGCATGCACTCAAGTCTCAAAGCAAAAAGTACTGTTATGACTCTGTCATAGCTCATGTTGGTGTGAATGACCTGAGACAAACCTTACTGGGCTATACAAAAACAGACATGGTTGGGCTCTCTGAGTATGTGTCCCAGGCAGGTATATCCCTAACTTTGTGCAGCGTACTATCCTCACCTAGAATGAGGCCACAGTATAAACAAAAAATGACTGATTTCAATAATTGGCTTAGTTTTAGTTTTTGGTGTCATTCCCAGGAGATCCAATTCCTGTCTGCCTGGGAATCCATGGTCAGCCAACTTCAATGCTTTGCCAGAGATGGTTTGCACCTGGCACCCCTACCCCTAGGCTTTCACCTTTTGGCAAAGGCTCTTTCTCCCTCCATAGTGCATTTTCAGGCACTGCGGTCTCAAATACAACATTACTGAAGTGAAATTAACCAATCAGAAACAAATAAGGATCATGGTCCTAAATGCTAGGACCTTAAACCAAAAACTGCAATCCCTGAAAGCACTTCTATCACTAGAAAATATAGATGTCTGTGCAGTCACAGAAACCTGGTTTAAGGCTACATAGAGTACCCTGGCCCTGCAAGACTACAATGCCTTCCACACCTTTAGACCACAAAATAAATATGAAAAATAAAAAGAAGCAGTGTTTCAATCTATACTACAGATAAAATCATCTCCCGTCTAGTTAGACTGGACAACTCCATGAAGTTACTCCAGGTACAGGTTACACTGGGTAAGACCCCCATTCAATTCCTAGCCAGTTATAGATCCCCTTCCATGGGTCACAACACCCATAAAGCCTACTTAATCAAACTGAAGACAATCCAAATTTTACTGAACACAAACCAATTATCCCACTATCAACTAGGAAACCTACTCTAGCACAAACTCACTAGCACAAACGTTCCTTGACTTTGTGAATTCAAATGCCCTGGAACAAATTGTCCATACCCCGACAAGAGGAACAAACATTCTAATTCGGTCCTCACCAACATGTGAAACAGGTGCTGTGCTGCAACTGTTGGACCCTCACTAGCTAAAACTGACTACAAATCAGTCACCTTCAAACTGACACTAACACCAGAACTCACAAAGGGTCAAACCAGACTAAAAAACTTCACCAAGGCAAACTATACCCTCCTAGGTGAAGGTATAAATGCATTCCAAGTCCCACCCCTAGCCGAAAGTGGTAAATATGTCAAAGCTTACACTAAAGCCCTGTACAATCACTTGCATAAGTGTATAAACTCAGCTGTACCAGATAGAATTAAAACCAGAGCCCCAAGTAAAATCAAGCTTCCATGGTGGACTTCCAGCATCAACAAACTCTACAATAAATGCAAAAAGTTGCTGTCCAGAAAAACAAACACAAGGACCCAACAATGGAAAAGCACCCTCCTCAGCCTTAACAAGCAAATAAGATAACTTGTTCAATCCTCCAAGAGCTCCTTTGAGAAAAACCTAACAAGTACTGCCAAGGATAACTATAAGGCCTTTTACAGCTATGTACATAACCTAAAGGGTAGGACCCAGCATGTGCAGAACTGGTGGCTAATGGTATCACACTCACTGACCCCAGAGAGATAGCAACCTGCTAGTGCATAGGTTTGGCAAAAATTTCCCTCCCTTAAACCACTCCTAACCTAAAACAAATCCTCCACTAACCCCTCACCTTATATATCTGAAGAGCAGGTCCTCAAAGCCCTGTCCAAGGCAAAGAACATGGCCTCTATGGGACCAGATAACATCCCAGGCTGTCTTGTAAACAAGCTAAAACATGAACTAGCATCACCACTCAGTACTCTTTTCAATCACATCCTAACCACAGGCTTTGTTTCTGCAGAATGGAGAACAGCTACAGTTATTCTCCTCCACAAAGGTGGCCTAGCAACAGACCCAGGTACTTACAGACTCAAAAGCCTGAACAGTCCCATCTGTAAGACCATGGAACATACCATTATTGACCTCATAAAAATAAGGCATGGGTGACCTCCAGACCCTGGATTCTACCCAATTCAGCTTCATAAAGGGCAGATCCTGCCTATTAGATCTAGTGGATTTCTTTGAAAGTGTGACCAAGGCCATTGATGAAGGTAAATCTGTGCACACAGCATACCTCAACTTGGCAAAGGCTTTTGACACAATCCCACATTCAGGCATTACTGATAAACTTAGCAAACTGAATGTAAACCCCTTTGTTGTAAGATGGCTTGCCAACTGGCTCACAGACCAGACCCACACTATCAAAGTGGGTGACTTCACATCAACCAGCAGACCTGCTACCATTGGCATGCCACAGGAGTTGGTACTGGGCAACCTACTGTTTGGTATATACGTCACAGAAGTTCAGGTCAAAATTAAAGGGTTGTGGCTGACAAAGGTTGCATATGACTGCAAACAAGGTGCAATCACTGAATCCCCAAATGGTGTCAGTATACTGCAGGATGGTCTCACACAGACCATCTCACAAAGGGTGAAAAAAGACTAAAAAACTTCACCAAGGCATGTATTAGTCATGGTCTTGAACTGAATGCAGAGAAGTGCATCATCATCCCCCTTTGGTACAAACAATACCCTCTCACACTATCAAATCAATAACAATACCCTAAGTACCCACAAAGTGATAAGGGAACTGGGACCTCAGGTTGACCGTGACCTTGACTTTGAACACCAGGTGTCTACCATTGTAAAGAAACTTTCCACAAAGCACACTTGATTTGTAAAGGCATTGCCTCAAGAGCAAAAGAAGTTATAACTCCCCAATACTCAGCACTTATCCAGCCCATAATTGAGTATAATACCCCATTTATTATAAACTGTACTATGCACCTGCTGCGAGACCTCAGAGGTTTCTAACAAAGAAGATAAAGGGCCTCCAGCATGTGCTTTACATGGACCAACTAAAGTTCCTGTCACTATACTCCATATCATATAGACTCCTTAGGGGGAAACTTATGTCTGGCCTATAGGGCATCCCAGGACCCAAACCTAAAGAATCTACTGCATATCTATAAATCAAATGGGTCTAGGGCTACTCATTCCATGGACTTAAATATGGCCTGCAACTTAAATAAGACATGCTGGAGGGTCCGATTTATCTCCTAGCGACTGCCACATCTTTGGAACAGGCTACCAATTCATGTGAAACAGAGCACCACTATGACACTGATCAACAGGAACCTGGATGAGTGGAAGGACCACCCTAACTTCTTATGGGGATAGTGCCCACAGCCTTCCAGGATGATCACTAAAATGCAATCTTGGGTACTGAGTAGTACTTCTATGGTATTACTTTACATTGAAACGGCTAGGTCTAAAATGACCTCCAGTTCGATAGCCTAGTTATCTCCGATGATCCTATGATCCATGTTGGCTTGATTCTTAGAATATCTCCTGTTACTTTATGAATATAATATTTTCCATAGCTGTTATTTTACAGAAGGACCTGTTTCCAAAATTTTACTGATTCTTTACTTTATGGACCCCATTCACTTTGTTTCATCATCATACTTTCCACTTTGACTTAAATTGCTTGGTTGTGTTATGTATATGCGTCTTAACTGTGTAGCTCTAAGGTATCCTTTCCAGTCAGGTAATTCTAAAATCACTTTGTCTGTGGTGAGAATCAGCTTACCCCACTTAACTGATGCCATCTTTCCCTCCCAAATGTATTATTTCAACTCTTTATTAATTATAGTCCAAAACATGGCTGGATGATAAAAATACTCTTGACCTGTATATAAAACTAAGTGCAGAAGAAGCATTATCTGCTTGTATCTTACTATCCACAGCCATAAATTAGAAAATATGGCTTCTCAGTCTCTGTAGCAGCATCTGTTTAGTCCCTTTCCACATATCCTTAGCTACCATAACAGAATTATTTTTAAACCATACACCTAAACAGTTTGCCTTCCCATCTTCCGATAAATATGAGTATTGTTGAACCACATTATATGTAGGTACATAGCCTACTGGTAAAGCCTTTGTTTTATCTTCATTTATTTTATATTCTGAAAAAAAACAGAAACTGTTGCAGAATGTTCTATAACATCAAAATGAACTTTTCTGTCTTTATCAAGTAAAACAAAATCATCTTTGAATAAAGTTAATGTTAGAGTACCAGATGCATTCTTGAATTTGTGAGTCTCTTTTTTTGCCAATGGTTATAAATATAAAGAAGCAATAAAGGGGAAAGAGAACACCTCTGCCTGGCTCCTCTTTTCTTTTCAAATATCTCTTATTTCATTTTATTTTGCTTTTTAGGGTAAAACGCTGATCTCCATAGACTGTTTTCACAGTCAGCCTGGGAGCAGTGTCTGGTTAAGTGATTTGCTCAGAGTCACATAGTTACCTTGTTGGACAGAAAACCTCCCAAATTAACTCTTACCTCTGACCATTCATTTATCCTCCAAATCAGCCTTTTTACCCTGTCAGGACTACAAATGCTGCCATTGCTCTAATACACCTCTCAACCTCTTACAGCAAGAAATCGGGACAAAGCCATAAAAAATGGGGGGACAAAGGCCCAAAATAGGCATACTTTTTAAATATTGCTCTTACATGCTTAGAAAGTTGATAGAATAATAGATTTTGCATTATCATGAATTTTCTGAAGGATATGAAGTGTGAAACTCAAATGCCTGACTTTATTTTCTGACTTCAACCCCCAATGATTTGCCAGCAAACTGCAATTTTATGAGAAACAGACCAAAAATACAAGGCAAAAATCTGGACATTCTGTGAAAATCTGTACAGTTGAGAGGTATGGGCTCTACTCATAAAATCCTAGCTGACTCTAATGAATGCTTCTCTGCACTAAAACCCACAAACAATCACAATGTTTTAACCTCTGTTTCCCTCAGGATCATCATTGTTCTATTAAAGTTGTCAAATGTTTGCCTCCCTCCACAAAGCCACACTGACACATATCTATTGATTTTGGCATTGCTTTTGCCATTCTCGCTGCTAGTCTGGACATAAACACTTTAAAACTAAACTCAACCCTCTTTGTGCGATATAGCCAACACAACATTCTTCCAAGATCCTGGTACTTCCCCACCTAATAAAAATATTGTTAAAAAAACTTTCAGATCTTTATGACTTTTACCCCAGCCAGTTTCTAAACTTCCAGAGGAATACCATCTGTCTCTGGAGACTACACTGTTGATTGATTGTACATCATCATTACCAGCTCATCTGTTCCAATCCTAGTTATTAATTGTTAGGTCTCATCTGTCTTTGACCTTGGCATGATTCGGTATTCCATAAATATTAAATGCACCTTTTTCTTGGTTTTGGCATTCCTCTGCTTTATACAGCTGATCATAAAATCTTCAAAATATCCCTAATGTCGCAATAGGATTTCCAGTTATTTTTCATGTTGTACACTGTTTATGTTTGGCAAAAGCCTTTCTACTTTTTGATGCCAAGGTCGCTGTGCTAAGTTTTTTTTTCTGTGCACTGAAAGGGTTATCAAAAATGGTAGCTTAACAGCAGCATTTTAAACATATATATATATATATTTTTTTTTTCTTATTTATTTATTTATTTTACATTTGTTTACTGGGAGAGTCTGACTGGGCAAGATGCAAACCGTCACTAAAAGCCCAGGGAGAAAAGCTCCATACAGGATTAAGATTAACAATACAGAAATGTACATATAAAAATATACATAAAAGAGTATACATAAGAAATTGAGGAAAATACAGTTAAAAGGAAACAACTGTTATCTCCATTAAGATACAAATGCAAGATCAGGCAAAACACTTAATGAATACACATAAAAATGTAGCTGTAATACAATATTTTACATTGGAATTAGTGGGTATTATATACAAAATCTGTAGTATTTGGTGCAATGCAAATGTAGACTTAGGCAATACATTAGTTTCTAATGTACAGAAACTTTTGTGAGACAGTTTATGAGTTTCTAACATACAGCAACATGTGAGATGATAATACAATAGAAGAAGTTGATGAACAGTACATCCTGGGATGAGCTTGTCTTAAAAGGATAGGACTGAAAGTTTAGCCTTTAGAATACAAGATATGTGTGTTGCGTTTGAGGAGAGAAGGGTTATAGTGCAGGAATGCCTAAGTGATGTTAGTGGGGAGTGTATATGGAGTAAGGCATAATATTTGATTTGGTAGGAAGTTATCCTGGGTCTGAGCAGCTACATTTCCATGAGCTGGTTAAGTAGGAATGGAGAAGGTTTTTAAAGTCATGTTCGCTGTCTAGAATATACATCTTATCCAAATGTTTCCTTACTTTTCCTATATCACTTTGCAGTTGCATCGGTTCTTCTTCTGTGAGATTCTCCTTATTCTGCAATACTCTAACCTTTGCCATCTCCACTAAATAATTCCTATTAATTCTTTCCTATATTTCTTTCTGTCTTAATTTGTAAGCATAATTTTCTTTTTAATCATCTCACTAGCTATCGGTTTTGAAGAAAGTTCTACATGCTCTTAATAACTCTCAAATCATCAGCACTAACCCATTCTAAAATTCTTCTCTCTTTAACAGATCTGTGGAAAGCACCTATGTCTCATACTTAAATTGTTATTCTGCATCACTATCTTGTTGTTTAACTGGTGTAATTTCCTTCAGAATCACTCTTGTAGTGACCTGTCATGCTGAAGAGGCAAAAGATGAGCTCCAAATGATGGTACATCATGTAGCACACAAACAGGGCACACAAGGAGAGGAACAAAGACCATTTCCATCACTGAGTATGTGGTAACCACTCCAAGGCAGATCAAGTGAAACATCAAATCTGCTGAGGGGTCTGACCCAAACCTTCATCAATGGATCTAAGGTCATTGTCTAAACTCATGAACTCACCATTGCAACAGGAATCAGCCCATGAAAGATCACATAGATTCAGTTAGCATTAATCAGCAAGGCAGGCATCACAGGATCATTCCCACGGTATATGTTTATGGCAGAGTGAAAGTGAATAATTGTTGTTGAGAACGCAACTTAATATACTCTTGTTTTAACTAACATAATACCACCTTTCTACTTGGTTTTCAACCATAGAAGGTTTTATACAACTGTCTAGGGCTCTCACGAGTTAGGAGGTGCTGCTTGTCCAACTGTTTTTACTAATTTACAAAGCTTCACAGTGACTCACATTTTTTTGTTTGTCAGTTTTACAGAAGAAAAAAGGTTTTAACAAACCTTAATTTTTCTCTACATAAGATACAGAAATAAAAACTTTCTAACAAAGCTGAAGTCTCCCTCTCTCATGTTTATCTATTACCAAGCCTATTGTACAGCACATAAATCCTCATGAACCTCCAGACTTCTCTACTAACTAAGCTAAAAAATACTTATAACAACATGGTCAGATTTGTTATGAATCAAAACTATAGATCTCATCACTGTCTCTCTCTTTATAATACTTAAACTGGCTAGAATTACCTCACCAGCTTCTCCTCTCTCAGCTTCAAATTATCCACTCTGTCTTGTTCCAGCCATCTTTCTGTCCCAACTTTCTCCTCTAATCTCCTTATCCACTCCTTCTAGGACTCTCCGAAGCTCATACCAAGACGTACTACAAATCCTTAAACCCAAGAGCAAAATCAGTCAAAACCATTACAGCTACTACCCTACTGTTTCTTGGAACAAACGCCCATTGGAAATTAGATCACCCAACAAACTCAAAAAACTTAAAGCAGCCACCAAAGACTACCTAAAACATCACTGGTCATGCTACTGTACTCACCCTCCATGACCTGTCTTACTCTCCTGCGTAGCTTACTGCCTGTGCTCATTGGTTTTTCCAACTGTTATGTGCCAGCTCTTTTACCTTTGCTATCTACAGATTTCCCTGGCACCCAGTCATAAAATATCTTTATTTATATACTACATGTATTATCTTCACTAACTGTAATCTGCCTTGGATGTACTTATAAACTTTGAAAATTTATGTCTACACATATCTTATGTTAAATGGAAACTTAAACTCTGTAAATAATCTTTATGTTTTTACTGTTAACTGGCAAATGTTAATATTTTGTTTTTAATTCCTATTTTCATCTACAATTTTTATTTTTATTTTATAGGTAAATTTGTGGATCTTTTCTTCCCGAAAAAGGGCTCAGTCAGACAAACCCAGTCAACAAATGTAAAATAAATGAAATGTTCTACAGGGTTGCTTTTAAATTCTTAATGTAAATGTTCCTCATACAACTAGTCCACACATTATTGCCACATGTAAAGAAGTAAAAGGTTTAAACAAATCTTAATTTATGCATAAAAGTATGCAGGTTCTACTGGATACATTTTAAATAATACAATGAATACAACTGAAATACTCTCTGCAGAACAAATCCACAAAATATATGATGAGCAAGGATCCCATGTGGATGAAAGCAAAAGCACTGAGGATTGGAATGCCATCACTACATTCACCAAAAACATCTTGCCAAAAACTTCTTGTTTAAGTGTTTTTGCGGGGGGGGGGGTACTGTTAATGGCATACCTCTCAAATGTCCAAATTTTCGTAGAATGTCCAGATGTTTGATTCATATTTTGGGTCTGTTCCTTTTGAAATTAGTGTTTTTTTGGCAAATCACTGAGGATTGAAGTCACTAAATAAAACTTAATAATGACATGCATTTGAGTTTCAGACTTCATATTCTTCCGAAAATATTTATTTTATTTAACATTTGTTAATTGGGAAAGTCCAACTTGGAACAAAGCCAATATTCAGCAGAGGCCCAGGGCAGAAACGCTATAGATGCATGTCTTTGAACGTGGAAGGAAACCAGAGCACCCAGAAAAAACCCACACAAATGCAAGGAGGACATGCAGACTCCACACAGAAAGCACCCCAGCCAAGAATCAAACCAGAGAACTTCTTGCTGCGAGGTGACAATGCTATCGTTGCACCACTGCACCATCCAGATTTATGTATAACAGTACAAAACTTGCTATTCTAACAACTTTCTAAGTTTGTAGGAGCAATATTTCAAATCTGTCCCTATTTTTGGGCCTTTGTCTCACCATTATTTCTGGTTTGGTCCAGATTTCTGGTGCTGAGAGGTTGAGAGGTATGTTTAATGGCTGTTTTGTCAACACTATCATCTTCATCTGCAAGCAAAATTACATTATTGGTTTTTATTGTAGTTCCGTTAGAGAGGAGACCCTTTTTTAATCAACAGCAACTGCTACAGGATAAATTCATGTAAATAGGCAGAGTTGGAGTAGTAAAGGTATAAAAGTCAGTAACAGCTTTATGCAACTACTTGTAGAATGGTATGCTGAGTTTTATGAAACAGAAGTTACAGAAAGTAGTAACAGGATCTAGTTGAGTTTTAAGATGAATACAGAGGAAAAGCATTTCTTTTACTGACATAAATCAGTTTGGATTATTTAGTGTATAAGACGTGTCAAGATGACACTTCACGCTTACTAACCAGGACCTCAAACACATTCAGACTCAAAGTTTTTTCTCAATTTCATACTTTTGCATATTTTTTACAAAGCTGGTTTAGTATACACAGATACTCACACATTTTTATTTTGTATCTCTATGGAGTACAGCATTGAAATGATGTTTTTAGAGGGACAATCTCGCTCAGGCAGATATTTTGTTTATCAAAGAGTAGCACAACATATTTGGGATGAAATCAGTTTTCCATTACATGAAGGAAGGTCTCTTCTTAGATTTCTTGGGAAAAAAAAAACAGAATGTGCCTTTCAGGCTTCTTTGTTCTTTACATACTTGATATTTGGAAATCTGAATGTGCATACTATTTCAATTGCAGAAGGAACATCTCACAGAGGAGCACACTATGTCTTTGAGGCTTCCTTGGTTCTTTACATGCTGATGTAAAATGTAGAAACTTATCTTTCATCAGAGTTTAACAAAAGAGAGAATTAAGGATTGTTTGTATAAGTATTTGTGTATGTATACTTGGTATTTGTGCATCTTAGGAGACAAAACTGGCTGTACATGTATAATTAAGTACATATTAAGGGGAGGAGCACTTTACAACATCTGTCTAGACTTCTTTGTCTTAGGAGAAAAGAAACTTCATATAGTAGCACATTCTGTGTTTTACTTTCTGCATTTAACTAAGGTCTTATCTTTTTGCATACTGATATTTCAGAATTACAGGTTGATGATGCCTCTAGTTAAGCTCTCTGTTCAACTTATACCCGATTTCTGTGGTTGTCTCCTCAAACATGAAGATTCATGTTTGTTGTCCCTTTGTCTTATTTGTGCAAACTAATAATCTTTCATTTTTGTTTCATGGGCTGTGAACATACTATCAACCATATTATTTCTTGGGCCCAATATAATTCATCCTCTGCTACAGCTCTCACAGCTTGCTGCCTTAGAAAATCTAGTCAACATTTGTAGGACCCAAATACTAGATGTATACAGCCTATAATGTTAATGGTGTACACTGCAGACTATAATAGTCTTCTCCCCAGCCACTGAAAGTGCTTATTATCCAGAACAAAGAGCCGTTCTTCATATGAAACTTTTTTCAGTCTTGTTAATTAACTATAAATGGTTTCTAATCTCACCATACCCCTCCCACGAGAGCACAAGTACAAAATCAAATGTCATGTGATTTTTGCAGGCCCACAGTCCTTATGACAATCATTTTAACAGAAGGTTTTTTTTTATAAAAAAAAAAATTATTTTACTGTTCCAAGAGCACTGCGTTTTTTTATTCTACCCATGGATTTTTCTGAGCTGTAGAATGAAAAAATATACTCTTGTTAATATATCTTCACTCTTATTCATTTTATTTATATCAATCCTGATTTTAAGTCCAGCATTTCTAATTTTCTGTGGTGGGAGGCTGGGATTGTCTTACTGATTCTGTCAAACCCAGCCCTGTAGTAGCCATTTCAAAGCTTTTTGTCCTGCATATAAAATATGCACTGGCCTGAACTGGTGCCATTGTTCTTGCCTATTAAGAAGTGAGTTTGAACTCCATCACAGAGAGTTACATATTCTTATAAGCGTTACATGATAGTAGTTCCCTTTATTAAGAGCAGTACGTTGGTTACATTTTCTCCTTCATTTTATTTTATTTTTTTCATAATCTCTGTGGATCTAAGCATATTTGTGCAGCTGATTTTTATAAAATTAAACTTGCACCACCCCTACCCCTATAATTGTATTAGTGTAGGGTCCTACTCATTATGGTTCTCATTTACATGTATTGCCAGTCTGATGACCTTATATCTCTAAACATTTCACATTGCTTTTTATAATTTTGTACTTTGGACTTGTCAAGTTTCCCAGACTCACTGTACTGCCCAACCAAATTTGTCTCAGAGCCAGTCCCATAACTTGTAACTCTTACAATTGCACACCATAAGCATTTGCCCTTTCCTTGCAGGTAGACTGGTTGGCCCATCATTAATTGATGAGAGGTCAGACCACTACCTTGAGAAAAATTCCTCATCCTTAAAATCATTTTGGGAAAATATTTTATACAATAATCTCCACACTCATTTGTTATTGGTTTTAGTCTCTCTTTTAGGATGCTTTTTTGATTCATGCTGAATACTGGAAGTGGTCCGTTAACTCCTCATGTCTCACACATTTGCAGTGTTACCTTTTTCAGTAAATTGTATCCCTTGGCTGCTTTATATTTCTTGATGCACTCCTCATGTTAGAATTATTATCTCAGTAATTACATTACCTACTGTGTTAGTAACTTACTTTTTTCAGGGATGGGCCTCAACTTATCCTGACCCAGGCAGTGTTATTTTATTTAGAAATAATATATCAACTGGTGTTTTCATCTACAATTTTGTTAGTCACATTCACTGGCTAATACATCTTTTCCTTGTGATTGATCCTTTGGTGCCAGAGTTTTATTATTTATGCTAACAGAATCCATCAGCTTTCCTTCAGTTTAATTCCTGTTAAACTA
The DNA here is from genome assembly GCF_019279795.1 of Protopterus annectens. Lineage (NCBI taxonomy): Eukaryota > Metazoa > Chordata > Ceratodontiformes > Protopteridae > Protopterus > Protopterus annectens. Next base: position 1,757,650,307 of record NC_056732.1, on the reverse strand, counting down.
ACTGGCACCAAGAGCAGCCATTGCTAGTCATCAGTGAAGGGACAATGGAAAGAGTGGACAGAACTAGCAAATTCCCTGGAGAAATCCACAGTGGGGTTAAATGACAGTAGAAGGGTCACAATTTCCCATCTGAGATGTCCTCAGAAAGGATTCTGAACATTCTTAATTTGAGGTTCTACTTTGCTTATTCAAAAAAAATGCTAGGTACGCTTTCCTTTAAATACGAGTTTGAACAAGAATTCTCATTTTAAATTCTTTCTATGGTTTGAATGGAAAATGCCATGCATGTTGAGCTCTGCACTTATGGAGCGCTGTTCATATATGTTTCGTTGCAGATGTCTACACACAATGATAAGCATGTTAAAAGGGAAGAAAAGTGTAGTTACTAGTTATACGAAAATAAAAAAATAGAAACAATATAAATGCAAACACTAACATTTCTTACATTAACTATTATTTGGAGATATCTATCAAGTTAAAAAGTTAGAAAATACCAAGGGGAACAAATTCTATGAATACACAAACTGAGTCAGGAGACATTAGACTCAAATATATGACAGGAAAAAAGTGCAATGCTAATTTGTAAGTGAATAATAGCAATCCTTCTTTGCTTAGTATGCTATGAGCTGCATTGAATAAACCCTACATGGTGCCCTAGGACTATATGCTTGTTGTAGTATGACATGCACATGATAGTGCACCATTTTGGATTCAGTAAGTGGCTGTCCACAGTGTGCAGAGCCGTGCAAACACAATAAACATTGTGGAATGCAAATTACAGCATAACCAGCTGAACTGTATGCTAATCAACAAATCCAAGATGGAGGAGCTATTCAATAGGCTCTAAAGCAAGTGTGTAGACCATACCTCTCAACCATACCAAATTTCAAGGTTTTACCAGTTTTTAGGTCCAAATAATGGGATGCCACAATTCTCAAATGGCACCCCTTCATTTCTGAATTTCCTGGCTTTTTCTTTTATTTTTTTTGTTTCCCTGGCTTTTAAGCTGACTTCATCACATGCAGAGGCATGTGTAATGATGTCAGCTCTGTGAACAGACTGCCAGCCTGTCGGAATTAGGGCTCCAGAGATCCCTGTACTTTCTATCTGTAGTATGCATTTCAGCCATCCATGCATTCCCCAGCTGCTCCAGGCTCCACTGACCAGCTTGCATTTCAGCTGCTCCAGGTAAGGAGGGCAAAAGGTAAAATGCATTTCAATTGCTGCCACATTTGAATTTAACCAGGTCTGTACTTTACACAAGGGTGTCTGTGCATTGAATGAAGTGAACGCAAAATGTGTGTAAGTCCAAGAACTGTATCGGTTGCAAGTTCAAGAAGAATTGTATTTTATTTGACAAAGTGTGTGCAAGCAGTAAGTCTGAGTGGCTTCTGTATTTTAACTGCTGCCTGCTGCAAGGCTTAACAGCCGTTAATGGCTTCTGTGAGAACTGTAGTATTTTAAAAGGCCATTAGTGACTTCTGTATTTTATCTTCTGGTGTGTCACTTCTGCAAGTTGGTGTAAGTTCATGAACTGCTGTGCAAAAGTTTGTTTAATGCCATTAATGGCTTCTGTAGAAATGCATTTTAACAGCTGTAAAGGGGGGAGGTGTGTGTGTGTGTGTGTGTGTGTGTGTGTGTGTGTAAAATGACCCAAGTATAAATGCCCCAGGTAATTATACTTGGTGGTTAGTGTTACTCAGGCTCAAACCCTGTATCTTAGGTACAGGTAGCAAGAGCCTGAATTCCTTACCCACACCCACACCACCACTTGTGTTCAATGTTTCTGTGGTCTGTTCCTCTTAAAATTTGTGGTTTTCTAAAATCTCTGCCAATCTCTTCTCTCCAAAATCCCCAGCTGATATCATCCACTATAAATTGTCCTGCAGCCTTACAGAAATCAGACTTGTGCTGTGGTGCCTGTGTAAAGCCTCTATCAAGTGATCAGTCTAAGGCATCAAAGATTCATAGTCATACTGCTCAAATGTATTGATGGTTACCTAATGTTTTCAGACTGTCCTCATATTTTTGTCCTGGAAAATCATTAATGAGACGTTAGAAAGTAATGAGATGCATTTCAGTTTCAGACTTCATAACCCTCAGAACATTCTAAAAATAGCAATGCAAAAAACTGTTTTGATTCTATCAACTATCTAACTTTCAAACACAAATATATGTGAAAATCAGAACATCACAAACACTGATATACTAAACACTAAGTCTGCTATGCATCCTGAGCATCAGACACAAATGTTTATGTATCCCTGAATCTAAATGATAGAAAACAAGGATATGGCACAGATATCATCACTTGCACATGGTGTTTTGGGGGTGGTGACAAGAAACCTAGGCTGACACAAAAGGTGAGTGCATGTGAGTAAGAAAGAGAAACATGCAGACATTTGGATAAAGTAGCAAATGACAAGTGTGACAAAATGTGTTTAAGGCCTCACGGCTGAACCCTGTAAGTTTTGTGTATGTGTCTGTATACACCATCTAGGTAAAATTGGTGTATGAGTGTCTGCATGGACACAGCCAAGCTCTGTGCTAGCTCTGTGTCTTGGTATGTCAGACAGGTGTGAGCCATGCATGGCAGAGTTGGTTTATTGTTGTCGTACCCGACCATGAGAACTGTCTCTGCCAGGAGTTGCACTGGCATGTCCACACGCATGGTTAGATGCACTGCTGCAACCTGAATTTGACTGATGTCTGCTGGATGAGCTCTATTCATAAGGAGGCTCAGGACCATGACCCTATTGTCTGCCACATCTGGGTGTGGATTCTGCAGTCACTGACAGAGCAGTATAAGTAGTCACACTATAGCAAATCAGCTGACATCAGATGATGCTGCTGACCTACACCCATGTGGATGCCATTCCCTCTCAGCAAACATTCCATCACAGATGCTGCCCATTCCAAAATGTCATTTATTTGATCTATTGAATTGGCAACACAGTGGAGACAGTCATGCATGTTAGCCTGTGCAACATCTAGAACCATAAAAATTTCTCTGGAGTACCTATTGGAATGTGCCTGTACCTATATGATGAACCTAACCTTACACTGAGTAACATGGGAAGATACACTTTCATCAGGTGGACGACAGACAGCAGCACTACTTCAAGCACTCCTACCAACCCTCCTGTGTGGCACCTCACCCACGCTTTAGCTATGGCCAGAGTCAACAGGCACTGAAGCCACAGTAACCACATTACCCTGATCAAGTTTTTCACCTTCCACCTGACCAATATCTGAGGACTCACTGGAATGTGTTGGCACAGGCTTGCTGGCTATATCTGATGGAATTACAGGTGATCACTGAATGTCATCCTCGGTGTCAGATTCAACTTCTGCACACCCCAAACTGTGCCTCTGTTTGCCCATCATTATCATCAGAGTCTGCTAATACACTGACACTGGGTTTTAGGAATCTCACACTTCCACTGTCAGGATCACCTGTGATAATAAGCAACAAACACAGGAAAGCAATTAAAACAGACACTGCTATAGTCCAATATATACTAACAAACAGTTGTGCCACTTTTACAGACAGTACAGCAATATACACAACAGTCCTGACAACCACATCACAAAATAAAGTTTTATTTTAACTGCTCATCAGTACTGATAAAAATGTTTTGCTTACCATGTGTAGATGCTTATGTGCTCATTATGTGGGTTGGTCTTAAAAGAAGTTAAGCAAAATGTAAGGACACAGCATCTTAATGAAGATTAATGGGGGGGGGTTAAACTTTTGCCCTTTATATGTCCATTAACCATAATTTTAACAAGTCTATCCCAAGCCCATGTGTAATCAACCTGAATGTGTTAACTGCATCAAAAAAGTATACCCCCAAAAAATTTATGTTAAAAACATTAAACAAAAATGAAGTATTTGTTGTCAATATTTTACTACCCAAGACATATTTAGCAATTGATACAGGTAAGTCTACCTGGAAGGTCCTCCTGGGACATACTTTTCCTCTCTGAAACATTAGCACCAACATCTGTGATATGCTGTTGTGCACTTCCCTGTGAGTCTCTGGATCCCTGACAGTGGACAGGAGCTCTTCATTTGGTGTCAATGGTGGCACTCTAGCAATTTCTCTCCAGTAGCCATCCATTTTCTGGCCGCTGCAGCTGTTCTACTCTGGACTGATGAAATCATGTCAGTGGTCCTATGGCGCACCTGATCATATGTCCTACTGTGTTCACCCACTGCATTACCATCAGCTACTATCTGCTGCCAATTTCACATTCTGTCAGATATATCTCCACACCCCCTCTCAAGCAGAAAGGCATCATGTTGCCTAAATACTTCCATGATTACCTCATTCTCAGGGTCAGTGATAGAGGTTTGATGGGATTGATACAACTGGCTAGCGTACTCCTAGTTGACATAAAACATAACAGAAGGATAATACACATAAGTATCACATAAATTCTAAAACAAGTACAGTAACAATATCCAAAAATTTTTTTTGATGCCAACACAGAAATGCAACTTGGCTCCCCAACCCCAAAACAACAGGCAAATGACACATATTGCAAACAAACCTCAGTGAACTGCTAAAAGTGCTATCAAATAAACTGTCCATGAAACATGTATACACATTTACCACAGAACATTCAATAGTATGCAATTGTCAGTCACGTCTGCCTGTGGACAGCACTTCTCTAGAGGTGGCTATGGCCATCCTTCAAGGGTAACACCCCTGTGTAATTGACAATATAGCACACAACATTTCACAAAAATAACAATAGAGTATGAAAAGAAAAGCAGTTGTAACATAAGGACTTCTGATGACATTTAATAAAGCTGTGCATCTGAAAAAGTAAATTGCCCTGAAAAACATGCCTATGCCATCAGTAAACTTGTAAGAAATGCATACAGATAAAAGATAGCATTTGGTAATTTATATATATATATATATATATATATATATATATATATATATATATATATGTATATGTGGGTTCCCTATTTAATTTCGAAATACTGAAATGCTGAATTTCAGTATTCCAAAATTAGAACACTGAAGTCTGAAGATTCCGAAATATCAGAAGCGTGATATTCGAAATACCGAATTTCAGAGCTTCTGGTGTTGCGGTATGTGAATGTGTAGGCGTTTGTTTAGGTAAGTATGTTTTAGTGTGTTGGTTAGGGGCTTTAATGTATGTTAGCATGTGTTTTGACTGTGATGTGTGTGTGCAAGGGGCTGTGAAATGAATGGGTGTAAGTTATATTTGTGTCTCTGATTGTGCAATCTCAGAGTTAGTATATGTATGTAGGGGCCAGGGTGTGTCGTTGTGTGAATGTATAGATGTACGTTTAGGTAAGTATGTATGAGTGTGTTGGTTAAGGGCTTTAGTGTATGTTAGTGTGTGTTTTGGCTGTGATATGTGTGTGTGTGCAAGGGGGTGTGAAATGTGTCAGTGTGAGTTACATTTGTGTCTGTGAGTGAACAATCTCAGAGTTAGTATACATAAGTAGCGGGGTGGGGCATATCCCCCCACATGGGGTGTGCAGGGGGGCTTCCCCCCTGCTTATCTTTAGTTTAATATGTCATATTTGAGCTGGGGGTGATTTGTGTGTATGTGTCTCTGTGTGATTTGCATGTAGTATATTGTCAGGATTTTGAGTTTCGTTGTTGTAGGGTTTTGGTGTTAGGTGTTTTCTGCTATGTGATTTCGGAATACTTAAATTCGGGATTTCAGTATTTTGAAATTACATAGTGAATCCATATATATATATATATATATATATATATATATATATATATATATATATATATATATATATATATATATATATATAGATATATCTATATATATACATATATATATATATATATATATATATATATATATATATATATATATATATATATATATATATATATATATATATATATATATATGGTTCAACTTCACAATCCCGAATTACTGAATGCTCAAAATTCAGTAACTCAAGACTGTAAAGTCAAAAATGCCGAAGCGTGAATCTGCATAAGCGGGAATTCAAATATCTCGAATCCGCACTTATGCATGTCAGCTACGGGACGGGAAGTGTGTGAGTTGGGATGTTTTACAGAAGTGAAGGTAAGTGAGTGTATGTGTGTGTTTTGTAAGTTGAACGTGTGGATAATGGTAGGGAAGTGGGAGTATGAGTGAATGTTGGATGTGTCTGTGTATGTGTGATGTGTTTGTGTGTGTGTGTGTGCGAGGCAGTTTAGAATGTCTGTGTGGTGTTTTTTTTTTGTGTATTAGTGCAATCTCAGAGGTAGAATATATAAGTAGGGGGGTGTGGGGGTGCAGAGGAGCTTGCCCGCCTGTGTACATGTAGTGTATGGCTTGTAGTTTATGTGATGTGTTTTGTATGGTGTGCATGTTGTGTAGTGTATGTGTTCTGTATGTTCAGGGTTTTTTGTTTTTGTGCTTGTGGGTTTTGGGATTTTTGTTGGTTCGACTTTAAAATTGCAAGTTACTGAATTTCGTGCATTCATTAATTCAATATTATGAAGGGAACCATAGATATATATATATATATATATATATATATATATATATATATATATATATATATATTCATACATATATGATTTTTCTTAGTGACATTTCAGCATATCCAGTATTTAACTGACAAATGCAAGCATACCTTTATCACGATCAGTAGTCTTCTATGCATATAAATCCAAAGTAATAGCAATCTTCTTCTGTATTATCCACATTAACAAGTCTCCTCAGCTTCAGGTTTCCTTGCTACATGGTTCCCTTTTATACTGTAGATTAAATGCTGTCAGCACAGTGAAGATGCAAATAAGGTGTGAACTCCTTAGAATTGCTGAAGCCCAAATACTTGGCTCTGTGTATCAAATGTATACAAAATGCAGATACTGCTTCAGTGATTGTTGCTAATGGATTGCAACTGTGCATGATTACTAGTAGGGAGAAGGAAAACACAATGGCAATTCAGACTCCCTTACCTCCAGTGGGTGTGTCAGTTAGGTTAGATTTAGGAAGTACAGAAGGAATTGTATTAATGTTTAAAATATAAGTAAGCAGCACACATTTCATTTTACCTCCTACCTCCTCCTTCTTACCAACTCCCACCGGCGTTCCACAAGGGCCCATTCTTGGTCCCTTGCTTTTCAACATTTTTATAAATAACCTGTCATTCCTGACACAACAGTTATCCAATACGCTGATGACTCCACCTTAGTCTGTACCGCCTCTAACCTTCCTGAACTTCTAACTAAAACCCAAATAGCTTTCTCTACTACTGAGAACTGGATGCACCAAAACCATCTCTCTCTCAACTCCAATAAATCTAAAATACTTCTTTCCCCCCCCTCCAGGGCTTTCTCTTTTGACAAAAATGCCTTCAAAGTCCTAAGCCAAACCAACTCTGCTATAGAAGTGGTCCCTTCTGCAAAACTCCTCGGCATTACAATAGACAAACACCTTAAATTCGATATCCACATACAACAAAACATAAAGAAAACCCACCAAAAGTTAGGTATGCTTTATAGGAATCACCGCTTTCTCTCCAATTCCTCCAGGCAGACCTTAGCAACTACCTACCTTCTACCTTCTTTACTATATGGAGCCCCTCTACTAACTAACCTGTCTTCCTCTAACACATCCAAACTTGAAACTTGCTATAATAAGATCTCTAAATTTGCAACTAAATCTAAAAACTCTACTCATCACTGCCTTTCCCTACAATCTCTAAACTGGCTAGAACTCTCTAACCACCTAGATTATCTCCAACTAACTTCCGCTCACAAATTAATATTCTACCCAGATAAATGCCCAGCCTTAACAAACATCCTTCCCCCATACATCCCAAATAGATCTCTGAGATCTGAACACCAAAATTGAATCTCTATCCACAAACCCAAACATCCTGCAGGCCAGCTCCTTCTCTCTTTCTCTCTAGGCAAAAAATGGAACTCCCTACCTCCTTTACTTAGAACCATACCAAACTCTGACTCCTTCAAGTCCAAACTTTTCTCTTACCTGTCTTCTAAACGGAAATGTTCCTGCTCTCACCCTACATAAATTCTAGGAAATTTTCTCCTTTGAGCTCTCTATACTCCTTTCTCCATGCTCCCTCAAACAAATATTTTTCTATTCTCCTAAAACAAACCTAAGCTACACTCTCTGTTTGAGAAATGTCTCTCTTGACTCCAAGTATGCAAATATTGTAAATAGCATGTAACCTCAGAGCCTTGTAGTATAGACAGTTGAATCCTGCTGCTCTCAATGAAAACTCCTGTAAATTATGTTCTCTACTATCTTTAACTGTGTTTTAAAAGTATATTTTTTATGCATTTGCTTTTCTTACTGTATGAATTTTATAATTGTAACTTTACCTTCAACATTATGTAACCTTTATTGTATCATATTGCTTATGGAGCTTTTCTTCCTCCACTGAAAATGGACACTTTCTGGCCCAGTGGACTCCCCCGGTAATCAAACCGAAATAAATAAATAAATAAATAAATTTCCATTTCAAACGATCATTTGCATTCAGGTTTCATCATAACTAACATATACAGTTCAATAACTATTGTATTTCTGCTTGTATTTAAGTGTTATTTACACAAGTTAATGATTTTATTTATTAACATTTGTTTACTGGGCAAGTCAAAATGGGCCATAACATGCACATTTTTTGTGAATGCCTAGGGAAAAAAAGCTTCACTGTTAAACAATTTTGCAAGATGATGCACAATATAATACATTAAAATACAACACAATACAAAACAGCAAATGTTATATATTACAGACACATGTAAATCTTAGTATATAAAGAAAAAAACAGAAACAAAGACCCTAGATATCATAATATGCTTACAGAATTATATTTCAGTTTTACTAAGTAGCAGTGGTAATATTCACAATTTCCATTAGATTAATAGATAGGTGCAATAGAATATATGTAGGGCATTACTACTAGATAGCAGATTGCTTGGTAATAATCTTTAGGGATGATTAAGCTACTGGGTCTTCTGATGAAAGCCAACAAGCTTAGTTTATACATGAAAAACACAATGACATACAAATTGCTGTTTTATGTACAACAGCAGCAACTATACCAGGCACCAATTTGAAGTAATGGTTAAAATACTTAATTTAGCACATAAAATTAAGAGAATATAAATGTGTTTTCACACAGGATTCATCAGCTGCATTCTAAAATTCTGCCAAACCACTCTTGTTCTCTAAACATATATCACATGATCAATTGCATCATCAAAAAGTGCACATACTTTATATTAAAATCTCATTTATAAGCTTTCTAAATAACTGCATTAAGGTGATTTTGAATTGTTGAATGTTGTTTTACTTTATCTGCAATCAACAGAACAATTTAGAAGTGTGATGTAAATTTGTCAGATTCAGCTATGATTTTTTTTAGATGTAACTATTAATAAGGACCTAGATGGTCTAACAAACAAGGAAGTTTATAAGAAACCAAGCAAAAAGAATTCTTATATACATTGCACCAGTATGCACTGACTTTTCATTTTTATGAATGTAGAGCGATTTCAACTGTTAAGCGCATAGAGGTTGACTAGTGATTTAGACAAGTTAGGAGGTGTGTTGAGCACAGGGTCTGCAAATGTTGCTCACATGCTAGTAGCTCACAACACTCTTGCTTGCTACTATTTGCTCAAAAATGGAAGTACTCCAACTTCCACTAACTGAATTTCCCATATTTCTTAAGCCCTCCCAATACCGTATCCTTTAACACTATATAGGCCTTCCAGAACCCCAAATTTACCCTTAAAACTCTCCTCTATCTTTAACCCTAAAAGCCCTTATTGCTCTCTAAACTTAAAAATCTCTCCTGTTGCCTTATCATGTCCCTGTAGCAACCCTGACTAATCATCTACCTTTGCCCCTACAGCAACCCCCACTACTTTCTTACTTACTTATTTCTTTCTCCCCTTTTTACTCCTTATATCTGCCCTTCTTGCCTTGTTTTTCCAACACTTAAAACAAATGTTATATGCTAATTCCAAGTAAGACAGACTGGAATGAAGATCTTAAATTAACAGCAACACACTCTTATATTACATTGTTGACTGTTTTTCTATCTAGCTTTGGTAGTAAACTATAGTGTAAATATTACTCCATGTTCTTATTATTTGTTGTACATAGTATGCATTTCTTACTCCATGTTGATATTATTTGTTAAATATCACCCTTTTTTACTCTAATGTAGTATTACTTGTTGCATTTATTAGAAGCGTTTCTTAATTATTAATTTCTTTTGCCGGAGCTTTTCTCCCCGGGCCTCTACTGAAAATGGAAATGTATCCAGCTAGACTAGCCCGGTTAGCAAATGTAAAATAAAATAAATAAAATAAATAAATAAAATATCATATGTCTCCTGTTGCACTCCTTAAACCTAAAATCCCCCTCCCACACCCTAAAGCTAAGACTCCCTTCCTGAGCCCAAACACCAAGTATACATCACTAAAACCAGTATTAAAGATAATGATCCAAGACATTGACTACTGTTTCTACACTTTCAGTTAGTTCAAATGTTTATGAGATTTTGATATAATGAATATGTAATTAATCATGTGACATATAGTGATATATGTTTTTTAAAAACAGTGGTTTGGCATGGTTTTTATAATACACTTGATGAAACCCTTGTGAAAATGCATTTGTATTATGTTAATTTAGTTTATGTTTTAAATAAAGTATCCTAACTACCACTTTCATGTAGTGTAGTATATAGTTGCATGCTAGATTTGCTTTGTATGCTAATACCAGACTTTATTCATAATTTCTAATGGTACTTTTTTCTATTTGTCTGCCAAAAGATAATTTGTAACACAATTTGCAGATTCCCTTTGAAGCTCATTAGAGGATTTTAATATTCCTTTGGGATCCTTAGTATAAGGTGCTTGGGCTTTTGAAAGTTTCTTCTGATTTCTTATTATCATGGCAAGAAACATTTTTGTTAGACACCCAATGTCTGAGATAGCATTGTTAAGGTAAATGTTCTGCTATTTGTGTAGTTTTATAACCATTTAATTTTATCTTCGTTTCATGACCATTTAATTTTATCTTATTTGAATTCTCCTTAGTGCAACTTGGCCCCTTATTGTCTGACCTGGAGTGTGTTCACCATTCTGCCCCTTTGAAAATCAAGAGCATGACCTTACAGCGCAAGCCCCTGCTCAGACCCTTCCAATGGTGACCAACTCCTTGAAAATTAAAATATCAATTTACTCCTCTGAAAATCAAGAGCATGACCTTACAGCACAAGTATCAGCTCAGACCCTTCAAATGCTGACCAAATCCTTGAAAACTGAAATATGTATGTCCTGTCCAAATAACTTGCTATTGTACTGTTCTTCATAGCATCCACAGTACTCCTGTCTTTCTATTATGCCTAAATTCTCAACCTTTTCCACTGTAGATTGACTTCTTAAGGGACATACCCAGAACTGTCTGTAACACTGTGAAATCACAGTAGTAGCCAGCGAGACACAGCTGCAGTGTTTCATTTTTACTTTAACACAGTCAAACTATGCACTGATCTGTGCTGATTTCCCTGATTGTTTCTGGAGTCACTGCTGAGCTGGTTCTTTGGCTCTACCGACTTTGTTCTCACTTGCTATACTCGGGCTCTCACCGCTCCACTACCGTACTCCCATTCCCACTTACCCCCTCTTTCATTACACATATACTCCCTTAGATCACTCCCCTATATGCCATCACCCAATCAGCCATTCCACAACTGCACCCAAGTATCATCTACTAAGAGCCAATAATACTTTCAACATCAACCAATTTTCAAACATCTTAATATCACAAACTTCACCTTTACCTTATATCCTATATCAGTTAAACTACAAAATGCCCAACATCAGATAGCTAATTGTTGTAATTTTCTGTCTCAGCACTCTTCTTCTCATACTAACCGAAGCCACCTACCTCCAGAGCATAAAATTCTCATTATTCTTAAGAACCCCCCTTAACTACAGCACTGCAACCCAACATAATTAGCATCTCTAACGTCTCATCATCTTTATTCAATTGTACCAATGAATGCATTACCAAATTCAGAGTCTTCCCCATCAACAACAAACTCAAAATAATTCCCTATACTTCAGCTAGGACCTCTTATAAAACCTACTACTTATCCCTTTTAAATCTCCAAAGACTGAAAGATCGACTTTCAGTATCTTGAGACAAATATATCGAAAGTGCAGTTATTTGAAAACTGCACTTTACCAAGTTTTAGATTACCGAATCTGCTTTTGGTGTGGTGTGGTTTGTGTTTGCAGTGTATTGTCATCTGGAAGTTAGACATAGTAGACAATGTCTGGTTATGTACGGAGATTCAGGTAGGTTGTAAGTGTTTAAGGGTTTTGGGTAGGGTTTTCTATTTTTTAGTTGGGTAGGAAGTTTTGGGAGGTGGATGGGTTAGATAGATGAATGTGTGTGTGTGTGGGTGTGTGTGTGTGTGTGTGTGTGTGTGTGTGTGTGTGTGTGTGTGTGTGTGTGTGTTAGTGTCTAAGGCGGTGTGTTTTTTGAATGTATAGTATGTGTATTTTTCACATTTATGTTTGATGGTGTGCAGAGTAAGAGTAGGGTGCATAACAGTAGATTTTTTTTGTGTATTTCTTGGTAGTGTGACCTCGGAGTTGGTATATATAAGTACCAGGGGTGGGGGGTACAGCACCCCACATGGGGGTGCAGGGGTGCATCCTCCCTGCTTATGCATAGGTTTTGTGGGTTTTCTTGGTGTGTGTGTTTAGTTGCTTAGTTACAGTGTAGGGGGGTGGTGGTGTTTGTGATGTTTTGGTGGTGGTTATATTAAAAAATGTTACTTGCTAAAAATTCAGTATTGTGAATTTTCGGTACAGTGATATTTGTTTTTTTTAATATTTGGTATAGGGGATGTTAATTCTTTACATCTCGAGATACTGAAAGTTGGTCTTTCAATCTTTCAAGGTTTAAAAGTAGACCCCTTATAACACCTTATAAATTACAAGAAAACAAAAAAGGAGCGTAATTCCATAGACATAAAACTGGAACTTTAGTACAACAAAAACAAGAGCAGGATAAGCGCTTTTGGCATGTGCCTTCCTCAGATCCTGAAAACAGTTCCTACACACAACTATTTAAGAACCAGCTAACCAATCTAGTTAAAAGGCAATTAAGCAATTAAAAAATGAGGCAATGAAACATAGCAACACATATTCCCCATTTGCGTAGTGCACTTGTAACAAAAACATGTTTTAAAATAACTCAGATCCAAGCTTAGAACAAAACTACATTTTGTTAAAGACAATCAGCATAGCATATTAAAACTTATAGTAAATAAATCAAACACTGCTGTCATAACCATTACACAGCTTGTAAATCTGTTAAAAACTCAGAGCTCATACTGTTAACATAGCAGGTTCACAACCATAATATTAAAGAAGCAACAGTCACAGCCTGATTAAAAAATGAGGCAATAAAACATAGCAATACTTTCTCCCCATTCGCATAGTGCACTTGTAACAAAAACATGTTTTAAAATAACTTAGATCTAAGCTTAGAACAAAACTACATTTTGTTAAAGACAATCAGCATAGCATGCTAAAACTTATATTAAATAAATAAAACACTGCTGTCATAACTATTACACAGCTTGTAAATCTGTTAAAACTCAGAGCTTGCAATGTTAACATAGCAGGTTCACAACCATAATATTAAAGAAGCAACAGTCACAGCCTGATATACAACAAACAAATAACTATTATAATAATAAAACACTTTTTCTCCATTCATCAGGCATCCCCTCACTTTCCAAGATTTCATTAAACAATCTAGTTAAAAACTCCACTGCCATTTCACCTAAACACCTCCATTCTTCCACAGGTATGTAATCTGGACCAACAGCCTTTCCGTTCTTCATCCTCTTCGTAGCTGTCCTTACTTCCTCCTTGCTAATCCACTGCACTTCATGATTCACTATCTGCACATCATCAAACCTTCTCTCCCTCTCATTCTCCTTATTCATCAGCCCCTCAAAGTACTCTTTCCATCTGCTCAACACACTCTCCTCACTTGTGAGTACGTTTCCCTCATTATCCTTTATCACCCTTACCTGCTGCACATATGTCAATAGATGATATTTTAACAAAATTTGTTTAGGAACCAATTTACTGCTACGTTATTTATTTGTAGGAGCACATTATTTTCCATGCTCCTAGGGTATAGATATCTATATATATATATATATATATATATATATATATATATATATATATATATATATATATAGCCTTTATCATAACCTTCTGAATTAGAGAAGAATAGATGCCTTTTATTCTAAAATACAAACCTAAAGCAAATACATTGACAAATTGCTTGATAATTTTCTCTTAAACTATGAGAATGCTAAATATATGACATCACTTACATGATCATCCAGAAGCTTTGATAATTCATGTGTTAAAAGAATAATGAATGTTATATGTTTTACCTAAACATTTTATGATATTGCTTTCATCTTTAAGGCGCTGAATGTTAGTAACTACTGTAGTTGGTCACTAATGTATGCTATTATTCATCATCTTCTTTCGGCTGTTCCCGTTAGGGCTCGCCACAGCAGATCACCTGTTTCCATTTCTTCCTGTCCTCTGCATCTTGCTCTGTCACACCAACCACCTGCATGTCCTCTCTCACCACATCCATAAACCTTATCTTAGGCCTTCCTCTTTTACTGTTACCTGGTAGCTTCATCCTTAGCATCTTTTTCCCAATATACTCAGCATCCCTCCTCAGCACATGTCCAAACCAATGTAATCTTGGCTCTCTGGCTTTGTCTCCAAACCTTTCAACCTGGGCTGACCCTCTAATATACTTATTCCTAATCCTGTCCACCCTCGTCCCACCCAGTACAAATCTTAACATCTTTAACTCTGCCACATCCAGCTCAAACTCCTGCCTTTTTGTCAATGCCACTGTCTCCAACCCATATAACATAGCTGGTCTCACTACCCTTTGTAGACCTTCCCTTTCACTCTTACAGGTACTCGTCTGTCACAAATCACTCCTGACACTCTTCTCCACGCACTCCATCCTGCCTGTACTTTCTTCTTCACCTCTCTTCCACACTCACTATTACTCTGAACTGTTAATCCCAAGTATTTAAGCTCATCCACCTTCGCCACCTCTACTCCCTGCATCCTCACCATTCCTCTATCCTCCCTTTCATTCACACACATATATTCTGTCTTAGTCCTGCTGACCTTCATTCCTCTTCTCTCTAGAGCATATCTCCACCTCTCCAGGGTCTCCACCACCTGTTCCCTACTCTCACTACAGATCACAATGTCATCTGCAAACATCATAGTCCACGGGGACTCCTGTCTGATCTCATTTGTCAACCTGTCCATCACCATTGCAAATAAGAAAGGGCTCAGAGCTGATCCTTGATGTAACCCCACCTCCACCTTAAAAGCATCAGTCACTCCCACCACAGACCTCATCACTGTCACACTACCCTTGTACATATCCTGTACCACACTTACATACTTCTCTGACACTCCTGACTTCCTCATACAATACCACAACTCCTCTCTAGGCACCCTGTCATATGCTTTCTCTAAGTCTACAAAAAACACAATGCAACTCCTTCTGACATTCTCTGTACTTCTCCATCAACACTCTCAGAGCAAACAATGCATCTGAAGTGCTCTTTCCCACTAATGTATGCTATTATTGCAAGGAATAATTAATTTTAACACTAACATAGTAAGACATATAAAATAACTTTGCTATAACTCATTCAATCTTTAACTTTATTGATTGATATATGGGCTGAATAGGCCCTTGTTATTTTTCATTTTTTTTATCATCTCAAGATTGGGATGGTGTTTCCTGTTGCTATCCTGTTTATGTTATTGAAGGTTTACCCCGGGTATCACTTCTGTGTCACTGTTAGACAGAGGCACAGTATACTAACCTCGAAAAAGGGCATAGCAAAATTAATTTAAAATGGGTGGCGAAAGCCAAACACATTCTGGCTAGGCTTATAAATGCCCTAGGGCAGATAGCCTAGTATGAACCTATGAACCTATGTATACTAGAAGCCCTTCTGTCTCAGTTAAGCTGCAGCAGATTACATTGAAATACGTCACATGATAATATTAGTTCTTCCTTATTTAAGTGCTGATATTCCTTATTTTGAACCGTGTAATTAAATAGACAACAGAAATCTTGTTATTACAATAATTGATTAAAATTTTTCAACTCCAAGAACTTGTGAATTCACTACTTTTATAGCAGTATATGTTAAATAACTCATTATTATGTGGTGGAGGTTGAATAACTGCTGCTGTTGGTTGGGTGGTTGATTTGAGTAGCGCATGCTGCTCAAGTTGAAAGTTTGTAACTCAGGAAAGGGTTGGGACAATATAGAATTATGATTTTTTCTTATCTCTGGTATTCATGTTCTTTTGGTGTCTACTGTATATTCAATTTTAAATTCTATTAATCTTTGGATTTTGACAGATCTATTACTTATTAATAGTCCTTTTGATGCTGATGGAGTGATGTTCTGTTCTTATATACAAAGTATACCAATGGTCAAACGTAGCTTAAATCTTCTAAGTAACCAATATGTATCTTTTAAAATGTATATCTATTAATATCAATGGCCTAAATAATCCTTGTAAGAGGGGAAGTTTATTTAAATACCTGAAACTACACAAGTCTCATATAGACTTTTTGCAAGAAACACATCTTTTAGAAGAAGTCAACTAGTGTAAAAGTGTCTGCCCGTAAATTATTCAGCCTTTTGGCTCTATCTATACAACATAAATTTCCTAATAATGGCAAACTTTCACAAATATATAAAATATTTAGAAATGAAATAAAAAGTTATCCAGAGAACTATTTCTCCTCAGTTAATAATAATCCAGCTAATGATCAGGATAAGAAAATATTAGAATCATCCAAATAGACTATTTCCTCACCTTTATGGAGATTGTTTGCCTGGAAATGTATGTACAAGTCCTTTTTGACACCTCAAATAATCGGGAAAATTAATAAGATAGTATGTGCTGGAGATATAAAATAAAGGCTGACTGGTCTCATATATTTTTTGACTGCATAATTCTTAAAGTCTATTGGGACAACATAATCAACTTTCTTCAGGCTTTATTCTGGCTTTATTTTCAGATAACTTTGTCCTATCTAAATCTTTGGTTCTATTTAATACACCAGTTCCTGCTTGTGTAAAAAACTTAAATACCTCCTGGTTTGGTCTATTTTAACTGTTCCTAGAAAGGTTATAACTTGAAACTGATAGTCTGCTACTTCACCCTCTTCCTCAGAATTTAAGAAAATCATTACTGAAGTTTGTCACTTGAAATTGTTGACCATGAAATCAAGCTCTATCAGAAATACGTCTTCATATAATATGTGGTATAAGTTAAAAGTTTTATTACACAAATAGTCTGTTTATTTATGAAGTCACTTGATATATCCTAAGGTTTAATGTAGTTTTATAAAGTGGACACCTCTGTAAATACTTTACTTGTTTTTTGTTTTTAGTTTTCTCTTCTTTCATTGTTGAATTTTATGTAAAGCATTTTATGTAACTGGTTGCTTATATCTGAAAATTAATAAATTTGTTTAAAAAAAACATCATCTCATCCATAGAACATACTGTAAACTATTTTAATAAGGTCTTCTTTGCTACCCTAAATACTTTAGCCCCCATTTGGTACAAAATAACAAAACTTAATCATGCTCCGTGGCTTACAAAACAGCAAAATAAATTCTTCTTTCCAGAGACCAAGCCTGGAAAGAATGGCATCAAATCAAGAGCTGAGCAAATTAAATTAACTTCAAACAACTTTGTAACAAAGCCAAGAAATTAGTTAAAAATTAAAAACATATATATTTTTCACAACAGTTATCTAGTTAAAGAAACAACTCCCAAAAAAAAATTCTGGAAATCAGTCTCTTCTCTCCATAATTCTTGGACCACACAAAATGCATAGCCATCCCCTAATAAAGACCCATAACACATACCCCCATATTTTCAACTCCCACTTTATCGACAACATTCTTAAGCTTCTCAAAGAACCCCCTACCAATCTCAAATTAACCTCCAACAATAAGATAAGTACTTCAAATTCATGTCATGAGAATCCCAGCTTACATCCCTCACTCCACAAAGCAGCCACTAACTATACCCCTGTAACTCCAATATTCTCCTAAAGCCAGTGCCCACCTCTCTAGTATTTAAATTGCTAACTAAACTAAGACCATGGTCCCTATCCACTGATAATCTCCCCTCTGAATACTTGAAACTTGGTGTTGAAGCAATAGCCTACCCCATCAGTATCCTAATTATCCGATCCATCTCCACAGCTCCCCAAATTTGGGAGAAATCTATCATAATTCCATTGCATATAGGTGGAAATACTAATGATTTAACTAACTATTGGCCCATTTCCATTCTGTCACCATCAGCTAAAATATTGACAAAGTGTATACACACTCAACTACTAAAACACGTCTCTGACAATAATATCCCCACCCCTACCCACCATCTTGCACAGGCACTACTACAGCCCTACTTTCTTTCACTGATATTCTTAACAAAGCTCTGGACTCTGGTCTATTGACAACAGTGGTCTTATTAGACCTATGAAAAGCTTTTGACACAGTATCACATACTAAACTACTCCAGCAACTAGCAAGATTAGGGTGCTCTGAACATACCCTTACCTTATTCGCAATCTGTCAGATGGCAAAAAAATCAATCTGGTTATCTGGTTAATAAGACAGGAATTCCCCAGGGATCCATTCTTGGGCCTCTGCTTTTTAATGTATTTATAAATAATCTCCTCACAGTCTCACTGCAGTGTTCACTCATCCAATATGAGGATGATTCTACCATCATATCCTCCTCTACCAACTTCCCGGATTTCCTAAAAATAACACAAAGTGCCTACCATAGAAGCATGGCTAAAAGAAGCATAACTACTACTAAATCCCAGGAAAATCTAAGCTATTACTCTTTTCATTTAAACCACCTCCACAGGACTTTAACATTTTCTCCCAAAACAACACCAAAATTGAAATAATGAAGACAGCAAAATGGGTGTATATCACAAAATCGGAAGCTGACAATTTCAAAGCTTGAAACATCAAACTTGCAACCTCGAAAATGGAAAACATTAAAATGGAAAGCGGAGATCGCCAAAGGGTGTGGGAAGTGAAGATTTCCATTTACTGCACTGTAGTGCAATCTCAGAGTTGGTATATTTAATTAGGGGGTGTGTGGGAGGTGCAGTGGAGGCTTTCCCCCCTGCATAGAGTGTTTTTTGTGTTGTTTTGGGTGTTTAGTTTTTTTTCCACGTTCAATGTTTTCTGGTTTCAAGGTTGCAAGTTCGATGCTGTGCGCTTCGATATATTCAGCTTACGATCATCTGATATAAACTCCATCAAAATTGCTAGGCATTACTATAGATGACAAACTACCTTCCAGACAACATATTCTTAGTACAATAAAAAGCACATTTTAAACTAGGCAAACTATAAACTCTACATTAACAAACCCACAAAAATAAAACTGGCAAATCCTCTCCTACTCCCTTCCCTCCTCTATGGTTCCCCATCTTTACCAACCTACACACATCTCTGAGTAACAAACTACAATCATGTTATTATAGAATCCCAAAATTTGCCTCTGGCCTACCAAACTGCATACACAACTGCCAGGCCATTAAGGAACTGAAATGGTTTGAATTCCTCCACTACCTTCATTGCACCCACATAAAACTACTGTTCAATCTCAGCCTTACCACAGGATATGTACCCAAAGAGTGGCATACAGCAACAGTGGTCCCTCTCCACAAAGGTGGTGCCTCAACAGATCCTGGAAACTATCGCCCCATAAGCCTGACTAGCTTGGTCTGCAAAGCTATGGAAAGGATCATCATGGACCTCATAAATAAAGATATTGGGGACCTACAGACACTGGATCCTACCCAGTTCAGCTTTGTTAAGGGCAGATGCTGCCTCTTAAACCTGGTTGATTTCTTTGAAACAGCCACCAAGGCCATTGACGAGGGGAAGGTAGTCCACACAGCCTACCTGGACCTCGCAAAAGCCTTCGATACAATACCCCACTTGGGCATTATAGACAAGCTCACCAGCTTAAATATAAACCCCTATGTCACTAGATGGGTTGCAAACTGGCTCAAGGACAGAACCCACATGGTTAGAATTGCTGGAGCCATGTCAGACTCCAAACCAGTTATAAGTGGCGTCCCACAAGGCTCAGCCCTGGGACCTCTCTTGTTCGGTATATATTTCTTGGAGGTACAGGCCAACACGGAAGGACTGTGGCTGACCAAGTTCACAGATGACTGCAAACTGGGCACCATAATCGACTCTCCAGCTGACGCAAGCATCCTCCAAAAGGGCCTCATAGAAACAGACAACTGGTGCCAGAGCCATGGCCACAAGCTAAACGCCAAAAAGTGTATAGTCATCCTCTTTGGCAAAAACAAAGTGCCCACAAATTACCACATAGGCGGTAATCCATTAAGTATGGAAGAAGTAATTAGGGACCTGGGGACCCAAGTTGATAGCAATCTCTCATTTGACAACCACGTGGCCAAAGTGGTTAGAAAAACATTTTATATAGCCCACCTAATCATGAAGGGATTCACATCTAGATCAGGGGAGGTCATCATGCCTCTTTACTCATCCCTCATCAGACCCATAATTGAGTACAATGCCCCTTTTGGGATGTACCTTACCAGACACCTGCAGCAACTGGAAAGACCCCAAAAGTACCTCACCAAGAGGATCAAAGGGCTCAAACAGATGCCATATGCTGCCCGGTTAAAGAAACTCCAGCTCTACTCAGTGGCATACCGCCTGCTCAGAGGCGATCTGTGCCTGACGTATAAAGCCATGTCCAACCCGGAATTAATGGACATGCTGCACCTCAGAAAATCCAAATCCCATCGAGCCACGTGCTCGAGAGACTTGAACCTCAGCACTGAAATAAATAGGACATGCTGGAGGGACAGATTCATAACCCAGAGGCTCCCTTCACTCTGGAATAAAATCCCAGTCCAGGTTAGGCAGAGTCCCTCATTGACTCTCTTCAAGAGGAATCTTGATGAGTGGATGGGGGATCGTAGGTTTACCCCGGGTATCACTTCTGTGTCACTGTTAGACAGAGGCACAGTATACTCACCTCGAAAAGGGCATAGCAAAATTAATTTAAAATGGGTGGCAAAAGCCAAACACACTCTGGTTAGGCTTATAAATGCCCTAGGGCAGATAGCCTAGTATGAACCTATGAACCTAAACCCAACTAACTCTTGCTCATAAACTAGTGTACAACCCAGAAAACTGTCCTTCAGTTCATTCTATCCTAAAATCCTACACCCCCTCTTTGGTCTACTAATAAACAGCTTCTAAGTGTATCCAAACCCATCAGGAGAGCTGGGCAAAGCTTGTACTCCCATTCCATAGCAAAATTATAGAATGTCCTACACCCTCTATTACACAACTTGATTCCTTAAAAACCTTCAAATTCACCCTAAATACCACATTCTTAACAATCTAATCTGTCCTTGTCTGCAGAACTATAGACCACCATAACAAATTCTAAGATTTTGCTGACTAGTATGACTCTTTTCGATTTCAGGTAATAATCTGTAAATCCTCTGAACTTTATTCACTCTTTCCCTTTTAAACATTTTTAAGGGGTTTTAA